>NC_056442.1:40430168-40730168 GCF_018296145.1 Oncorhynchus tshawytscha
AGTACAGAGTCAACGTGCGGGGGCACCGGTTGAGGTAATATGTACATGTAGTTAGAGTTAAAGTGTCAATGCATAGATAACAGCCAGAGAGTAGCAGCAGCGTAAAAGTGGGGGTTGGGGGGTCTGGGTAGCCATTTGATTAGCTGTTCAGGAGTCTTGTGGCTTGGAGGTAGAAGCTTTTAAGAAGCCTCTTGGACCTAGACTTGGCGTTCTGGTTCCGCTTGCCGTGCTGTAGCAGAAAGAACAGTCTATGACCAGGGTGGCTGGAGTCTTTGACAATTTTTAGGGCCTTCCTCTGACATCGCCTGGTATAAAGGTCCTGGATGGCAGGAAGCTTGATGTACTGGGCCGTACGCACTACCATCTGTAGTGCCTTGAGGAGGCTGAGTGATTGCGATACCGGGCAGTGATGCAACCAGTACATGCTCTCGTTGGTGCAGCTGTAGAACCTTTTGAGGATCTGAGGACCCACTCCAATAGGCTTTGTCGTGTCCTCTTCACGACTGTCTTGGTATGTTTGGACCATGATAGTTTGTTAGTGATGTGGACCCCAAGGAACTTAAAGTTCTCAACCTGCTCCATTACATCCCCATCGATAAGAATGGGGCCGTTCTCTGTCCTCCTTTTCCTGTAGTCCACAATCATCTCCTTTGTCTTGATCACATTGAGGGAAAGGTTGTTATCCTGGCACCACACGACCAGGTATTTGACCTCCTCCCTCTCATCTCCGTCGGTGATCAGGCCTACCACCGTTGTGTCGTCAACAAACTTGATGATGGTGTTGGAATCGTGCATGGCCCTGCAGTTGTGGGTGAACAGGAGGGAACTAAGAACACTGCCCTAAGGGGCCCCCATGTTGAGGGTCAGCGTGGCAGAGGTGTTGTTGGCTACCCTCACCACCTGGGGCCGGCCAGTCGGGAAGTCCAGGATCCAGTTGCAGAGGGAGATGTTCAGTCCTAGGGTCCCTAGCTTGTTGATGATCTTAGAGGGGTCTATGGTGTTGAACGCTGAGCTGTAGTTTATGAACAGCACTATCACATAGTTATTTTCCCTTCTGTCCAGGTGGGAGAGGGCAGTGGTGTGCGAATTGGAGTGGGTCTAGGGTGTCTGGGATGATGGTGTTGATGTGTGTCATGATCAGCCTTTCAGTGCTACCGTGCGATAGTCATTTAGGCAGGTTACCTTGGAGCTCTTGGGAACAGACACAATGGTGGTCAGTTTAAACAAACTGGGATTACAGACGGGGACAAAGATAGATTAAAAATGGCTGTATGGTCTGCACATGCTTTGAGAAGGCGTCCTCGTATTCCGTCTGGCCCGGCGGCCTTGTAATTGTTAACCTGTTTAAATGTTTTTCTCACAGCGGATACAGCGCTGGAGATCACACAGTCATCCGGAAAAACAGGGGCTTCACGCGATGCACAGCATTATATTCCTCGAAGTGAGCATAAAAGGCATTTAGCTTGTTTGGGAGTTCTACAAGAAAGCAAGCAAGAGAGAAAAAGTCCACTTTACTGAAGCAAAGATGACTTGGATGACTTTAAGAATGATGGTAGACAGTTTAAAACTTCTCCCCAATCGTCACAAATCGGCCAGAGTCCTCAGCTGCAATTAGAAACAAACAAGGGGAACACAGCTCTGAAAAGAACAGAGAAATTGACCCACTTAAATACAGTCAACAATAAACTAGCTACTCTATCTCTATGTTGTTACTGCTTCTGTCTCTCTGTCTGACTCCCTTTTGTTAAAGCAGAGAGAGAGAAAAAAATGGTATTGTGGCTGAAATTGCTGTTGTGTGATGTTTGCTGTGCCTAAATCGAGGGACAAATTATGCTGTCAGGAACACATCCAGTCAGGATGAAGAGGAGATTAGAGGAGAGCGCTTCAAATGTTTACTGTTCATCACCTTTAATGACTGGTAATGCAAGAGGTGTGGCTGTTCCTATTAAATGTGAGTCTGAATCCATAAGAGGGATACTTGGTTGTTAGAGCAAATTATAACATGGCTATTATGTGGTAGTACAATGTTTCTCTGAAAAACTGTTATTACCGCGGGGAGATGCTTTGTGTGTGTGTGTGTGTGTGTGTGTGTGTGTGTGTGTGTGTGTGTGTGTGTGTGTGTGTGTGTGTGTGTGTGTGTGTGAGTTCACAAGGGTTAGAGCAAAGTAGTTTGTTGAGAAGGGAGTATTACATGCAATAGCTGCAACGCAACCTCCAAAGCAAATCATTTAGTCTACAATCACTACTTTTCTCTATCTTTTGTGGAGTCTATCATTTCCTACACTAGCAATTCATATACAGACTGTGTGTTTTAGTTCTAACCTTTTTCAGTTGCCAGAAGCTGTGGTTAACCTGAGCCCTTATATTAATTTTTTTGCCTGGCCATTGTTTGTGTTTACATGTTGGAGTGTGTGTGTGTGTGTGTGTGTGTGTGTGTGTGTGTGTGTGTGTGTGTGTGTGTGTGTGTGTGTGTGTGTGTGTGTGTGCGTGCGTGTGTTCGTGCGTGTGTGTGTGTGCGTGTGTTCGTGCGTGTGTGTGTGCGTGCGTGTGTTCGTGCGTGTGTGCGTGTGTGTGTGTGTGTGTGTGTGTGCGTGCGTGTGTTCGTGCGTGTGTGCGTGCGTGCGTGTGTGTTCGTGCGTGTGTGTGTGCGTGTGTGTGTGCGTGTGTGTGTGCGTGTGTGTGCGTGTGTGTGTGCGTGCGTGTGTGTGTGTGTGTGCGTGTGTGTGCGTGTGTGTGTGCGTGCGTGTGCGTGTGTTCGTGCGTGTGTGTGTGTGTGTGTGCGTGTGTTCGTGCGTGTGTGTGCGTGCGTGTGTGCGTGTGTGTGTGCGTGCGTGTGTTCGTGCATGTGTGTGTGTGTGTGTGTGTGCGTGCGTGTGTGTGTGCGTGTGTTCGTGCGTGTGTGTGTGTGTGCGTGCGTGCGTGTGTGCGTGTGTGTGTGTGTGTGTGTGTGTGCATGTGTGTGTGCGTGCGTGTGTTCGTGCGTGTGTGTGTGCGTGCGTGTGTTCGTGCGTGTGTGTGTGCGTGTGTGTGTGCGTGTGTGTGTGCGTGTGTGTGTTTGTGTGACATTTGGATTGAGTGGCTCGAGGCAACAGATAGAAGTCTCTTCTTTTGTCCATCCCCTGCCCTCAACATGACAACATTTTGTTTCTGTGGCCCTGAAGTGAAGTGTACTTGGCAACCCAGTGAAAAGGTAGAACGCCTTGTCCTGACCTCGTCCACTTGTTGTCTAAGGTTCCTGTAGATGACCTCACACACGCCATTCTTGGAAATACAGACTCAATTGAGAGTTGGTTGGAGCAAAGAAAATAAAATAACGGTTACTAAGTCAGATTGACTAACACACTCATCACGAACACAGCAGTAATGTCTATTTCTGAAGATTCACCAACAACTAATGTACAGCTTATTCTTGATCCTAATATGATGGAAGATGAAGTGTACTGTTCAGTACAAAGCGTACTCACTTAAATAAATCAATTAGGATCAGGCAAATAGCAAAAGCCCTTCAACCAAGATTAGCTCATTGACTAGGGTATGGTTCTTTCGGTCAAGGCCCAAAGTTGGAACAATTATGTTAATCACACGTGTAATGGTGCTCATCATTGAGTGGCTTGTTAAAGTGACAGTCAGAGCTGGGCTGAAGTGAGTGGTCCTCTTCACTGTGATAGCTGGCGCTGTTGGCACTGAGTGGCACAGAATAGAGGTGTGTAGCATGGCACACTTGCCAACAGGAGGAGAGAGATTTCCCCAGGATGACAATGGGGCTGGGTTTTTACAGAACAAAGGATGTTTGTAGATATTCAGTTGCTTTCCTGTCGAGTTTTCCTTATTACTGTAGATAGGTTTACATCCAACAAAATTCTGTACATACATGCAACTAATGTCAGATAATAATGAGGGAACTAGCTATATTAACTCAATCCAATTTTTTTCCCAAAGGTAGACAAACAACCCCCCATTAGACAAACAACGCCCCTATCAAAGCCATCAATTGGCAGCGTCCTCAATTGATTCCCCACACAGTTCCTGGATTAGCTAAGGATGACTTAATTGATTCAACACAGTCAAGTGATCTTCCTACAAATATTATTTTTAACTTTGAAGGAACTGACAGTCAACTAAACCTGAACTGCTTTAGATGCTGAAAACTTCCTCCAGGCAACAGGGTGTTTTCTACAGTGAGTGGCTGCTGGTGGAAAGATAACTCCTGCCTGTCCTGAATTTCAGAAGCGCCCCAAAAACATGGGCGCATGGAGCGAAACAGTCCTATAGCCATGGGTCACTGCCTTGCTTCACTAATCAAGAAGTCTTGAGATACATTTGGTTGATAACTGATAGGCGTTGTAGTAGCATGTGCCTTGCAGCAGTGCACGGAGTGAGAGAGTCTTTTTAGGTTTTTCCTGACTTTGCTGAAGTACAGCATTAATCTTGCCTGGAAGCACTGGGATGACAGAACAGTTAGCATGGGCACTATCAAAATCCAGTTCAGTAGCAGTGCTTTCAAAGGCATCTTCATTGTGTAATGATCGCCCTACAGAGGCTGTGTTTTCATCGGTTGTTCAGCTAATCTAATGCTCACCAAGTAACAGCAACATAAGTGTATTGTACTTGAACTTACTGTTCATTTTGAATGTATTGTGAACGTACACAGAGTATACAAACATGAAGAACATGACAGACTGACCAGGTGAATCCAGTTGAAAGCTATGATCCCTTATTGATGTCACTTGTTAAATCCACTTCAATCAGTGTAGATGAAGGGGAGGAGACAGATAAAAGAAGGATTTTGAAGCCTTGAGACAATTGAGACATGGATTGTGTATGTGTCCCATTCAGAGGGTGAAAGGGCAGGACAACATATTGAAGTGCCTTTGAACGGGGTTTGGTAGTAGGTGCCAGGTTTGTGTCAAGAACTGCATCGTTGCTGGGTGTTTCACACTCAACAGTTTCCTGTGTGTATCAAGAACGGTCCACCACCCAAAGAACATTGAGCCAACTTGACACAACTGTGGGAAGAATTGGAGTCAACATGGACCAGCATAACTGTGGAACGCTTTTGAGTTGTAGAGTTCATGCCCTGACAAATTGAGGCTGTTCTGAGGGCAAAGGGGGGGTAATGTTCAGTATCAGTGTATTGTTCCTACACCAATGTCAACTTGTCTTCCCATGATGTGTCCATTCCCCTACATTGTCAGCGCATCATTATGTTGTTTCTCTCCTACCTCTTGCAAACCTCTTCACCATTGCAGAGTGACGCCGGTCTACAGCAACACAGGGAGAGGCAGAACAGCACATTTGCCTTTCCCCAGACGCTGATAACAGACAGGAATAGGAGAGAAGGATAAACTAGTTTGCCAGGAACACGTGTTAGTGCAAGTTTCTCAGACAGTCGTCTCCTGAGAGCTAGGAGGATACTGCTACAGACCTGTCCTTTCCTGAGCGCTAGGAGGATACTGCTACAGACCTGTCCTCTCCTCAGAGCTAGGAGGATACTGCTACAGACCTGTCCTCTCCCAAGAGCTAGGAGGATACTGCTACAGACCTGTCCTCTCCCCAGAGCTAGGAGGATACTGCTACAGACCTGTCCTCTCCCCAGAGCTAGGAGGATACTGCTACAGACCTGTCTTCTCCCCAGAGCTAGGAGGATACTGCTACAGACCTGTCCTCTCCCCAGAGCTAGGAGGATACTGCTACAGATCTGTCCTCTCCCCAGAGGTAGGAGGATACTGCTACAAACCTGTCCTCCCCCTAGAGCTAGGAGGATACTGCTACAGACCTGTCCTCTCCCTAGAGCGAGGAGGATACTGCTACAGACATGTCCTCACCCCAGAGCTAGGAGGATACTGCTACAGACCTGTCCTCTCCCTGGAGCTAAGAGGATACTGCTACAGACCTGTCCTCTCCCAGAGCTAAAAGGATACTGCTAC
Organism: Oncorhynchus tshawytscha; assembly: GCF_018296145.1. Taxonomy (NCBI): domain Eukaryota; kingdom Metazoa; phylum Chordata; class Actinopteri; order Salmoniformes; family Salmonidae; genus Oncorhynchus; species Oncorhynchus tshawytscha. Next base: position 40,436,096 of record NC_056442.1, read on the forward strand.
AGACATGTCCTCTCCCCAGAGCTAGGAGGATACTGCTACAGACCTGTCCTCTCCCAGAGCTAGGAGGATACTGCTACAGACATGTCCTCTCCCCAGAGCTAGGAGGATACTGCTACAGACCTGTCCTCTCCCTAGAGCTAGGAGGATACTGCTACAGACCTGTCCTCTCCCAGAGCTAGGAGGATACTGCTACAGACATGTCCTCACCCCAGAGCTAGGAGGATACTGCTATAGACCTGTCCTCTCCCTAGAGTGAGGAGGATACTGCTACAGACATGTCCTCTCCCCAGAACTACGAGGATAATGCTACAGACCTGTCCTCTCCCCAGAACTACGAGGATACTGCTACAGATCTGTCCTCTCCCAGGAGAGCTAGGAGGATAATGCTACAGATCTGTCCTCTCCCCAGAACTATGAGGATACTGCTACAGACATGTCCTCTCCCCAGAACTACGAGGATACTGCTACAGACCTGTTCTCTCCCAGGAGAGCTAGGAGGATAATGCTACAAACCAGTCCTCTCCTTAGAGCTAGGAGGATACTGCTACAGAGCTGTCCTCTCCCCAGAGATAGGATGATTTTTGTATCTATTTATTTAACCTTAATTTAACTAAGCAAGTCAGTTAAGAACTATTTCGTATTTACAATGACGGCCAACCAAAAGGCAAAAGAACCCCTGCAGGGAAGGGGGCTGGGATTAAGAATAAAAATATATAAAATACATAACATATAAATATAGGACAAAACACACATCACAACAAGAGAGACAACACAACACAACATAAAGAGAGACCTAAGACAACAACATAGCAAGGCAGCAACACATGACAACACAGCATGGTTTCAACACAACATGACAACAACATGGTAGCAACACAGCATGGTTTCAACACAACATGACAACAACATGGTAGCGAAACAACATGGCAGCAGCACAAAACATGGTACAAACATTATTGGGCAAAGACAACATCACAAAGGGCAAGAAGGTAGAGACAACAATACATCACACAACGCAGCCACAACTGTCAGTAAGAATGTCCATGATTGAGTCTTTGAATGAAGAGATTGAGATAAAACTGTCCAGTTTGAGTGTTTGTTGCCGCTCGTTCCAGTCACTAGCTGCAGCGAACTGAAAAGACAAGCGACCCAGGGATGTGTGTGCTTTGGGGACCTTTAACAGAATGTGACTGGCATAATGGGTGTTGTATGTGGAGGATGAGGGCTGCAGTTATCTCAGATAGGGGGGAGTGAGGCCTAAGAGTGTTTTATAAATAAGCATCAACCAGTGGGTCTTGCAGACCCTATACAGAGATGACCAGTTTACAGAGGAGTATAGAGTGTACTGATGTGTCCTATAAGGAGCATTGGTGGCAAATCTGATGGCCGAATGGTAAAGAACGTCTAGCCGCTCGAGAGCACCCTTACCTGTTGATTCTTAAATTGCGTCTCTGTAATCTAGCATTGGGTAGGATGGTCATCTGAATCAGGGTTAGTTTGGCAGCTGGGATGAAAGAGGAGCGATTGTGATAAAGGAAACCAAGTCTAGATTTAACTTCAGTCTGCAGCTTTGATATGTGCTGAGAGAAGGACAGTGTACTGTCTAGCCATACTCCCAAGTACTTGTATGAGGTGACTACTTCAAGCTCTAAACCATCATAGGTAGTAATCACACCTGTGGGGAGAAGGGCATTCTTCTTACCAAACCACATGACCTTCGTTTTGGAGGTGTTCAGAACAAGGTTTAAGGGTAGAGAAAGCTTGTTGGACACTAAGAAAGCTTTGTGGTAGAGCATTTAACACAAAATCCAGGGAGGGGCCAGCTGAGTATAAGACTGCATCATCTGCATATAAATGGATGAGAGAGCTTTCTACTGCCTGAGCTATGTTGTTGATGTAAAGTGAGAAGAGCGTGGGGCCTAGGATCGAGACTTGGGGTACTCCCTTGGTGACAGGCAGTGGCTGAGACAGCTGATTTTCTGACTTGATACACTGCACTCTTTGAGAGAGGTAGTTACCAAACCAGGTCAAAGACCCCTCAGAGACACCAATACTCCTTAGCCGGCCCACAAGAATGGAATGGTCTACCGTATCAAAAGCTTTGGCCAAGTCAATAAAAATAGCAGCACAGAATCTAGGGCAATGGTGACATCATTGAGGACCTTAAAGGTTGCAGTGTCACATCCATAACCTGAGCGGAAACCAGATTGCATACCAGAGAGAATACTATAGACATCAAGAAAGCCAGTCGGTTGATTATTGACAAGTTTTTCCAACACTTTTGATAAACAGGGCAAAATAGAAATTGGCCTATAACAGCTGGATCAGCTTGATCTCCCCTTTAAATAAAGGATGAACCGTGGCTGCCTTCTAAGCAATGGGAACCTCCCCAGAGAGGAGAGACAGATTAAAAAGTTTGGTGATAGGCTTGGCGATGATAGGGGTAGCAAACTTAAAGAAGAAAGGGGCAAAACCATCTGATCCAGATGTTTTGGGGGGTCAAGTTTAAGGAGCTCCTTTAGTACCTCGGACTCAGTGACTGCCTGCAGGGAGAAATCTATCAGGTCAGGGGAAAAAGAGGGAGAAGCATCGGGAATGTTCGCATTAGAAGGGGTGGGAGATGAGGAGATGTTGGACGGACAAGGATGCATGGCTGAGCCAAATAGGAATCCTGACTTAATGAAGTGGTGATTAAAGAGCTCAACCATGTGCTTCTTGTCAGTAACAACCACATCATCAACATTAAGGGACATGGGCAGCTGTGAGGAGGAAGGGCAATTCTCCAGGTCTTTAAATGTTTTCCAGAGCTTCTTGGGGTTAGACGCACAGAGAGAGAACTGGTCCTTAAAGTAACTAACTTTGGCCTTCAGGATAGCCTGAGTGCTCTTATTTCTCATTTGCCTGAACGAGAGCCAGTCAGCCTGAGTATGTGTGTGCCCAGCATTTCACCAAATGCAGTTCTTGAGATGGAGTAACTCTGCAAGATCACGGTCGAACCAGGTGCTGAACCTGTTTTTAATTCTCATTTTCTTTATGGGGGTGTGTTTGTTAACAATACCACTGAAAAAATGAGAAAAGAAGGTCCAAGTGTCTTTGACAGAGGGGATCAAACTGATTCTATAACATTTTACAGAGGCCAAGACACTGCTACACATCTGTCCTCTCCCCAGAGCCATGAGGATACTGCTACAAACCTGTCCACTCCCCAGAACAAGCAGGATACTGCTACAAACCTGTTCTCTCCCGAGAGCTAGGAGGATACTGCTTCAGACCTGTCCTCTCCCCAGAGCAAGGAGGATACTGCTTCAGACTTGTCCTCTCCCCAGAGCTAGGAGAATACTGCTACAGACCTGTCCTCTCCCCAGAGCTAGGAGGATACTGCTTCAGACCGGTCCTCTCCCCAGAGCTAGGAGGATACTGCTACAGATCTGTCCTCTCCCAGAGCTAGGAGAATACTGCTACAGACCTGTCCTCTCCCCAGAGCTAGGAGGATACTGCTTCAGACCTGTCCTCTCCCCAGAGCTAGGAGGATACTGCTACAGATCTGTCCTCTCCCAGAGCTAGGAGAATACTGCTACAGACCTGTCCTCTCCCCAGAGCTAGGAGGATACTGCTTCAGACCTGTCCTCTCCCCAGAGCTAGGAGGATACTGCTACAGACCTGTCCTCTCCCAGAGCTAGGAGGATACTGCTACAGACCTGTCCTCTCCCCAGAGCTAGGAGAATACTGCTTCAGACTTGTCCTCTCCCCAGAGCTAGGAGAATACTGCTACAGACCTGTCCTCTCCCCAGAGCTAGGAGGATACTGCTACAGACCTGTCCTCTCCTGAGAGCTAGGAGGATACTGCTACAGACCTGTCCTCTCCTGAGAGCTAGGAGGATACTGCTACAGACCTGTCCTCTCCCTGGAGCTAGGAGGATATTGCTACAGACCTGTCCTCTCCCAGAGCTAGGAGGATACTGCTACAGACCTGTCCTCTCCCAGAGCTAGGAGAATACTGCTACAGACCTGTCCTCTCCCCAGAGCTAGGAGGATACTACTACAGACCTGTCCTCTCCCAGAGCTAGGAGAATACTACTACAGACCTGTCCTCTCCCAGAGCTAGGAGGATACTACTACAGACCTGTCCTCTCCCCAGAGCTAGGAGGATACTACTACAGACCTGTCCTCTCCCAGAGCTAGGAGGATACTACTACAGATCTGTCCTCTCCCAGAGCTAGGAGGATACTACTACAGATCTGTCCTCTCCCAGAGCTAGGAGGATACTACTACAGACCTGTCCTCTCCCAGAGCTAGGAGGATACTACTACAGATCTGTCCTCTCCCAGAGCTAGGAGGATACTACTACAGATCTGTCCTCTCCCAGAGCTAGGAGGATACTACTACAGACCTGTCCTCTCCCAGAGCTAGGAGGATACTATGATCTGTCCTCTCCCAGAGCTAGGAGGATACTACTACAGACCTGTCCTCTCCCAGAGCTAGGAGGATACTGCTACAGACCTGTCCTCTCCCGAGAGCTAGGAGGATACTGCTACAGACCTGTCCTCTCCCTGGAGCTAGGAGGATATTGCTACAGACCTGTCCTCTCCCAGAGCTAGGAGGATACTGCTACAGACCTGTCCTCTCCCTGGAGCTAGGAGGATATTGCTACAGACCTGTCCTCTCCCTGGAGCTAGGAGGATATTGCTACAGACCTGTCCTCTCCCAGAGCTAGGAGGATACTGCTACAGACCTGTCCTCTCCCGAGAGCTAGGAGGATACTGCTACAGACCTGTCCTCTCCCAGAGCTAGGAGGATATTGCTACAGACCTGTCCTCTCCCAGAGCTAGGAGGATACTGCTACAGACCTGTCCTCTCCCAGAGCTAGGAGGATATTGCTACAGACCTGTCCTCTCCCAGAGCTAGGAGGATACTGCTACAGACCTGTCCTCTCCCAGAGCTAGGAGGATACTGCTACAGACCTGTCCTCTCCCTGGAGCTAGGAGGATATTGCTACAGACCTGTCCTCTCCCAGAGCTAGGAGGATACTGCTACAGACCTGTCCTCTCCCAGAGCTAGGAGGATACTGCTACAGACCTGTCCTCTCCCAGAGCTAGGAGGATACTGCTTCAGACCTGTCCTCTCCCCAGAGCTAGGAGGATACTACTACAGACCTGTCCTCTCCCAGAGCTAGGAGGATACTGCTACAGACCTGTCCTCTCCCAGAGCTAGGAGGATACTGCTACAGACCTGTCCTCTCCCAGAGCTAGGAGGATACTACTACAGACCTGTCCTCTCCCAGAGCTAGGAGGATACTGCTACAGACCTGTCCTCTCCCAGAGCTAGGAGGATACTGCTACAGACCTGTCCTCTCCCAGAGCTAGGAGGATACTGCTACAGACCTGTCCTCTCCCAGAGCTAGGAGGATATTGCTACAGAGACACCAAGGTGAGGGAGATGACCATGGCAGTGCTCTGCATCTAGGAGAGAAAAACACAAAGAAAGAAAGAAACCAGGTGAAGTAGAGAAAGGGAGAAATAATGAGAATGGGAAAAATAGATTAAGAAAGCAGTAGAGAGAAAGAGGGCGATGAAAGAACAGAGAGTGAAGAGTGTCCTAGGTTGAATAGAGGGAGGTGAAAAAACAGAGAGTGAAGAGGGTACTAGGTTGGAAAGAGGGAGGTGAAAAACAGAGAGTGAAGAGGGTTCTAGGTTGGAAAGAGGGAGGTGAAAAAACAGAGAGTGAAGAGTTTCCTAGTTTGGAAAGAGGGAGGTGAAAAAAAGAGAGTGAGGAGGGTTCTAGGTTGTAAAGAGGGAGGTGAAAAACAGAGAGTGAAGAGGGTTCTAGGTTGTAGAGGGAGGTGAAAAACAGTGAGTGAAGAGGGTTCTAGGTTGTAGAGGGAGGTGAAAAAAAGAGAGTGAGGAGGGTTCTAGGTTGTAAAAGGTGAAAAACAGAGAGTGAAGAGGGTTCTAGGTTGTAGAGGGAGGTGAAAAACAGTGAGTGAAGATGGTTCGAGGTTGGAAAGAGGGAGGTGATAAACAGAGAGTGAAGAGGGTTCTAGGTTGGAAAGAGGGAGATGAAAAAACAGAGAGTGAAGAGGGTTCTAGGTTGGAAAGAGGGAGGGGAAAAACAGACAGTGAAGAGGGTTCTAGGTTGGAAAGAGGGAGATGAAAAAACAGAGAGTGAAGAGGGTTCTAGGTTGGAAAGAGGGAGGGGAAAAACAGACAGTGAAGGGGGTTCTAGGTTGGAAAGAGGGAGATGAAAAAACAGAGTGAAGAGTGTTCTGGTTTGGAAAGAGGGAGAAGAAGGCAAAGAGATAAGTGTGTAGTGTGAAGAGGTCTTGAGAAAGAGGTAGAGAGGAGTAGCAAAAGAGAAGGGAAGAGAAGGGTGTAGAAAGAAGAAAGTGTGTGGACAGAGAGAGAGAAAGGAAGAGACAGAGAGGGAGGACAGGACAGGATTGGAGAGTGAAGGGGAGGTGTAGAGAGAGAGAGAGACTGGGATAGAAGGGGGAGCAGAGAGCTAGGTGTATGTGGGAGGGGGGGCGAGTGTGAGAGGGGTTAATAGCACAGTGGAGGCTCAGGGCTGATAGAAATGCAGAGCGCGTCCCACAGCCTGCTGCTCAGTGATGGGCTGGAGGTGAGATCTGGCGCCTGCTATAAAAGAGCTCATTGAAAATAATTCAGAGTGACGGCTGTGCAGGAAGGGAAACAGGGGAGGAGAGGGGGAGGTGGAGAGATAGGGGGAGTGAAGAGAGAGGGAATGGAGAAGGCATGGAGAGAGAGAGGGAGAAATAGAGGGATGGATCAGAGTAGGTGAGGAGAGAGAGAGGAAAGAAGAGTCAGAATGGCTAAGAAAGCTTAAACAGTGAGGGAATGGGAGACCTGTGGGAGGGTTCTTGAAGGTATTTTTTGAAGGGGGGTGTTGAAAGGAAAGAACAAGGGTAAGTTAGACTATATCAAGATCCATTATCATATTCAGAGAAAGAGACAGGAACAGTCATTATGACACCAGCACAATTTTTTTGCCAATGATTTATGACTCTGTTTGATTATTGGAAGGCTAACACACTGACTTCCAGGCTGTATGTGTCCTATCCAAACACTAATCCAAAACATCTTGGCTACCTTGCCTCATGAGTTGAAAACATTTTCCAGTTGGAGCATACACAAACACAAGCTTCAATCCCCTGGTTGACACCCTGGCGTGTCTCTTTGGCTGTTTAGTTAGAGTGTAAAGGTTTTCTTGTGTCGAAGGAGAGACGGACCAAAACGCAGCATGTTATTATTCATGGTTCTTTTATAAAGAAACTATACATGAATAGACTAACAAAACCAAGAAATGTGAACAACCAAAACAGCCCTATCTGGTGCAAACACAGAGACAGGAACAATTACCCACAAACCCCAACACCAAACAGGCTACCTAAATATGGTTCCCAATCAGAGACAATGTCTAACACCTGCCTCTGATTGAGAACCATATCAAGCCAAACACAGAAACAGACAAACTAGACACACAACATAGAATGCCCACTCAGATCACACCCTGACCAAACAAAACATAGAAACATACAAAGCAAACTATGGTCAGGGTGTGACATAGGGCTGTATGTCGGCACACAGAGATGAGAGCTGGGGGCTGAGGCCCATTTGTGAGGTCAGAGTTCACAGTGTAGTGGCGTCACTGGGCTGGACGTGTCACCACACAGCCAAATGTGCCTGGCCCTGCCACTTTAAAGAGATGGAGGGATAGAGAGAGGGGTGGATGGAGGGAGGACTGGTGGATGGATGGGGAGATTAGGGGAGGAGTGGGGGAGGGAGGAATGGAAGAGTGGTAGATGGAGTGATGGAGGAAGGAGTGGTAGTGGAATGGAGGGGAGGGTGGAGAGGCGAACCTCTCGGCCTTACTATAATAATGTGGACCCCTCCTGACCTCTATTAAACCTGTGTAAAGCTCATCTCAGACACAGGACATATTATATGGTAACACCAGCACGTTAAGCACACAGGGAAGCTAGGGAGAGGCATGCAGGGGTTAATGGGGCTTGGTGCTCACCAGCAGGGGGTGGAGGGGGAGATGGATGGGTGTAGGGGGGATAGGGATGGAAAAAGGGGTGATATTGGGTGGTGGGGATATGGGATGACGGTGTGTTGGTGCAGGGAAGGACCCCGCTGGGAGTTGGACCCATGTACCAACTTTAGACACCCTCCTCCTATCTGAACAGCTGATTCTAAACAGCCATCACTAACACAGAGAGGCTGCTGCCTACATACAGACTGGAAATCAATGGACCAGTAGTCACTTTAATAATGCCATTTTAATCATGTTTACATATCTTGCATTACTAATCTCATAAGTATATACTGTTTTTTATACCATCTGTTGCATCTTGCCTATGCCGCTCTGTCATTGCTCATCCATATATTTATATGTATATATTCTTATTCCATTCCTTTACTTAGATTTGTGTGTATTAGGTAGTTGTTATGGAATTGTTAGATATTACCTGTTAGATACTGCTACAATGTCAGAACTAGAAGCACAAGCATTTTGCTACTCTCACAATAACATCTGCTAACCATGTGTATGTGACCAATACAATTTGTTTAGATTTGATTTGAACCTTATATCTGGAAGATACATACTATGTACAGTGCCTTCGGGAAGTTTGAAGACCCCTTGACTTTTTCCACAAAAATACATAAATCCTTATAAATCCTCATTAATTTACACACAATAACCCAGGTTTTTATAAATGTTTGCACATTTATAAAAAATTTAAAAATACAGAAATACCTTATTTACATAAGTATTCAGCCCTTTTGCGATGACACTCAAAATTGAGCTCAGGTGCATCCTGTTTCCATTCATTATCCTTGAGATGTTTCTACAACTTGATTGGAGTCCACCTGTGGTAAATTAAGTTGATTGGACGTGATTTGGAAAGGCACACAACTGTCTATATAAGGTCCCACAGGTGACAGTGCATGTCAGAGCGAAAACCAAGCCATGAGGTTGAAAGAATTGTCCGTAGAGCTCCGAGATAGGATTATGTCGAGGCACAGATCTGGGGAAGTGTACCAAAAAATGTCTTCAGTATTGAAGGTCCCCAAGAACACACTGAAGCATGGTGGTGGCAGCATCATGCTGCGGGGATGTTTTCAGTGGCAGGGACTGGGAGACCAGTCAGGATCGAGGAAAAGATGAACGGAGCAAAGTATAGAGAGATCCTTGATGAAAACCTGCTCCAGAGCGCTCAGGACCTCAGACTGGGAGCGAAGGTTCACCTTCCAACAGGACAACGACCCTAAGCACACAGCCAAGACAACGCAGTTGTGGCTTCAGGACAAGTCTCTGAATGTCCTCGAGGGGCCCAGCCACAGCCTGAACTTGAACCAGATCGAACATCTCTGGAGAGACCTGAAAACAGCTGTGCAGCGACGCTCCCCATCCAACCTGACAGAGCTTGAGAGAATCTGCAGAGAAGAACGGGAGAAACTCCCCAAATAAAGGTGTGCCGAGCTTGTAGCGTCATACCCAAGAAGACTCGATGCTGTAATTGCTGCTAAAGGTGCTTCAACAAAGTACTGGTCTGAATGCTTATGTAAATGTGATATTTCTGTTTTTTTATTTTATAAACTATATTTGCAAAAACTCTGAAAAAAAACGTTTTTTGCTTTGTCATTATAAGATATTGTGTGTAGATTGAGGTGAAAAAAAAACAATGTAGTCAATTTTAGAATAAGGCTGTAACGTAACAAAATTTGGAAAAAGTCAAAGGGTCTGAATACTTTCGGAAGTCACCGTAGGTAGCCTATAGTGTGTGTGATTAATTAATGCGTTCATAGAAAATATGAATTAATAAGTATCTGCGCTCGAAAGTGAGTAGGCCTATGGGCCATTTAATAGTGAATATCAGAAGCCGAAAAGCAATGGAGGGGGTTGGAAGCACTACCCCATACCCCCATAGAGACAGTTCAGTTCGTTCAGCCGCCCTGGCTCATGGTGCTGGCCCCAGACTTCAGAACACTATGTCTATGATGAGATATTGAGCTGGCGCTGCACATTGCACACTGATTTATATAAAATACCATCTCAGAGCTTCCAGGAGGAACCTGGGCCTTGTATTTCACTGGCACACAGCCTTTTAGCTCCATAGAGGGAGGGGGTGGGTGGGAAGGGGATAGAACGTTTTTGAAGTTTAGAGCCAACTTTTAAGCCAGCGAAAATCAAATTCATTCCAGAATCAACCTGACAAATCAAATCAAACACACGTCCCTGTGAATACACTAAACAACAGAAAAACACAATAATTTGGAGAAGAAGACGGTTTCTAAACGCTCCCCCCATCATCTCAAACTGGAATCAAATCACGGCAGCGGCTGCCTCTCAATAGCTGATCAATTTAGCGTGGCTGGGAACGTTGAGGTAAACATCGACGGAGTCATTTTCTGGCATATTAATGTTTACATCCAATCAGCAGGATGTGGGGGTGGCCTAATTAACTCAATCAGCTGGTGGAATGTAGTGTGAATGAGAACCCCACCTAGAGACCACACAACATTGATCACTCCAGCCCCCTCTCCACTCAATTGTTTTTTTGACAGCACTTCAGAGCTGCTGAATTACCACAAGGCTACATATGGTGATTAAAAAAGTAGTGGGGTTTTTCTTTCTTTCTTTGCCATATTCTTCACATTAAGAAGAAACACCGGGCAATAAAAATGCTCGTAAGGTGAGGGGTTTAAATTGTAATAGTTACATGATATGCTTGATCATTTTAGTTCAGCCGAATGTTGTAATTTCGTTATCCGTGCCAGAGCAAGAAATTATCAAACTGGTAAAAATGTTCTTCGTTTTAGAGAAATAATGTATTTTTTCACAGCATGCAATGTATCAAGAAATGGATTGGTAATGGGACATGGGGGAATGCAAACAATTTCTAGTCAATCAGTGAATTAGCAAAATAATGTTTTTACTCAGCAGCTCCAACCAGACTCTACACTCTACATCACCCTGGTGTTATTTTCCCTGGTCCTAAACACACCCCATCTCTCTCTCTACCCTACATCACCCTGGTGTTATTTTCCCTGGTCCTAAAAACAACCCCATGTCTCTCTCTACCCTACATCACCCTGGTGTTATCTTCCCTGGTCCCAAACACACTCCATCTCTCTCTCTACCCTACATCACCCTGGTGTTATTTTCCCTGGTCCCAAACACACCCCATCTCTCTCTCTACCCTACATCACCCTGGTGTTATTTTCCCTGGTCCTAAACACACCCCATGTCTCTCTCTACCCTACATCACCCTGGTGTTATCTTCCCTGGTCCCAAACACACTCCATCTCTCTCTCTACCCTACATCACCCTGGTGTTATCTTCCCTGGTCCCAAACACACCCCATCTCTCTCTCTACCCTACATCACCCTGGTGTTATCTTCCCTGGTCCCAAACACACCCCATCTCTCTCTCTACCCTACATCACCCTGGTGTTATCTTCCCTGGTCCCAAACACACCCCATCTCTCTCTCTACCCTACATCACCCTGGTGTTATCTTCCCTGGTCCCAAACACACCCCATCTCTCTCTCTACCCTACATCACCCTGGTGTTATCTTCCCTGGTCCCAAACACACCCCATCTCTCTCCCTACCCTACATTACTCTGGTGTTATCTTCCCTGGTCCCAAACACACCCGATCTCTCTCTCTCTACCCTACATCACCCTGGTGTTATCTTCCATGGTCCCAAACACACCCCATCTCTCTCTCTACCCTACATCACCCTGGTGTTATCTTCCCTGGTCCCAAACACACACCACCTCTCTACCCATCTCTCTCTCTCGCCATCTCCCTCAATCCTCCTCTCTCTCGCTCCCTCTCTCTCTCTCCATCTTCCTCACTCTCTTTTTCAAACTAGCCTTGCTTCCTTACCTCCCTCCCCATCTATGAAAAAGCAGCAAATAAAAAGTTACATTAACCCTGCACTGACCTTTCCCATGTAATACAGTGCAGCCTGATGGGGTGGACCGGGAGCTTCATCGAAAAGCTGTCGCTCTGCGCCACCCCAAGCACTGCCTGGGGAACATTTACCAGATAATTAATATATTAAATGCATGAAAACAGTTACACAGGGGCCCCTTCGTCAGCTCTTCCACAGCACAGGGAGAAGAGGGATACAGCCTGTGAACCATCAATATACAAGCATCCCCCTTCAATGGGCCATCATAAAAACTGCTCATAATTTTATGGCTTCATTCACGGCCCCCCGCTGTAACGGAAGGCCATATTTGTGGAATAGACACCGGCTGGAATGCGCTTTTAACCAATCAGCATTCAGGATTAGACCCACCCTTTGTATATTTCCTCGTAATTCACCAGCTTTTTTATGATTTGGAGGTTTTAAGCCGCCGCCCACCGCAATTATAGAGGTTCTCCTGGCCCTGGCGTGAAGGACGTGCAGGGGTCAGTGGTGGCGAGCTGCGAGCACCGTGACTGAGCGGGACAGAGGGCTCAAAACAGGCTAAAAATACACACAGACACCGCCTGCTTCACCACACCGCCTCACACTCAAACTCACTGCCACCCCCCCACACACCCCCATCCACCATCTCTGTTTCCACACACACATACAGTACAATGGCATATGTTTATAACCACTAGACCCCGACCATACACTGTGCTCCTGATTCGATCCAGAGAAACATACGTGAAAAGAAAGGTTGTTGTTGACTAAATGAAATGACTGTTAGGAAATATAAAGGATTTCCTTATGTAGGAAAAGGGACTGGGGGTGAGATTTCCTAGCATGTTTTTTACCAGTCTATCAGCACAGATGGTAAAGGATGTTAAAAGAGGGGAAAGTACTGGAAATACACAGTAGACTTGCTCTAATTCATCAGACATTCCTCCCATGCTCTTCAGATTGACACAATTCGGATTCAGCAGCTGGATTCTCTTTGTCTGAGGTAAACATTGCATTTGGTATTGGAAATGAGAAATGATTTATTATGAATGTTGAAATAACCGGCTGCTCTCTTTCTACCTGACTCTGTTTCTCCCTATATAGTCCATAATTAAACTGCTGCCTGCAATTTTCATGGAACATTAACTTGAACCACGTGACGATTTTGATCGTCACAAACACACACACACACGCAGACACTGATTGGCATGTGTACGTGAGCACAGGCAAATACAGAGGCACGTGCATGCTCACCCACCACAGAGATGTACAAACATACAGACACACACTGCTCTGCTCACCCACCACAGAGATGTACAAACATACAGACACACACTGCTCTGCTCACCCACCACAGAGATGTACAAACATACAGACGCACACTGCTCTGCTCACCCACCACAGAGATGTACAGACATACAGACACACACTGCTCTGCTCACCCGCCACAGAGATGTACAAACATACAGACACACACTGCTCTGCTCACCCGCCACAGAGATGTACAAACATACAGACACACACTGCTCTGCTCACCCACCACAGAGATGTACAAACATACAGACGCACACTGCTCTGCTCACCCGCCACAGAGATGTACAAACATACAGACACACACTGCTCTGCTCACCCACCACAGAGATGTACAAACATACAGACGCACACTGCTCTGCTCACCCACCACAGAGATGTACAAACATACAGACGCACACTGCTCTGCTCACCCACCACAGAGATGTACAAACATACAGACACACACTGCTCTGCTCACCCACCACAGAGATGTACAAACATACAGACGCACACTGCTCTGCTCACCCACCACAGAGATGTACAAACATACAGACACACACTGCTCTGCTCACCCGCCACAGAGATGTACAAACATACAGACGCACACTGCTCTGCTCACACGCCACAGAGATGTACAAACATACAGACACACACTGCTCTGCTCACACGCCACAGAGATGTACAAACATACAGACGCACACTGCTCTGCTCACACGCCACAGAGATGTACAAACATACAGACACACACTGCTCTGCTCACCCGCCACAGAGATGTACAAACATACAGACGCACACTGCTCTGCTCACCCACCACAGAGATGTACAAACATACAGACACACACTGCTCTGCTCACCCGCCACAGAGATGTACAAACATACAGACACACACTGCTCTGCTCACCCACCACAGAGATGTACAAACATACAGACACACACTGCTCTGCTCACCCACCACAGAGATGTACAAACATACAGACACACACTGCTCTGCTCACCCGCCACAGAGATGTACAAACATACAGACACACACTGCTCTGCTCACCCACCACAGAGATGTACAAACATACAGACACACACTGCTCTGCTCACCCGCCACAGAGATGTACAAACATACAGACACACACTGCTCTGCTCACCCACCACAGAGATGTACAAACATACAGACACACACTGCTCTGCTCACCCACCACAGAGATACCCACCTTCAAAAAACATATATAGACTTAAACATAGAAATGCATGAAACAGGCAAACATCTACAACCCACTTACAGATACAAACAGAAACAAACCCACACAAAAAACACTGCACATAAAAAAATGAAATATGGCTTGCATTGTCACAGATAGACAATGGTATATTACTGTACATTGTCTATTCAAGATATCACGTAAATATACAGAATCAATACAAACACAGGACTTCTTGTTGTATGCAATAAATTGAGATACAGAATCCCAGTAATTGCTGCAGACTGCTAAAATGAGCCCAAACACTCTCATCTCATCCTCCCTTTCCTTGGCTTTGGAATCAGCTAAACTGCATTTCACACAATGCCCTCCCACATACGTAATCGTGTCTGTGTGCCTATCCGTTACCAAGAAATATCCCCCGAGACCCAGCCCATATTAATAGTCCTATTCATTAAATATTACTCTTGTGGTGGTGGGGGTGTAGCATAATACTGTCCCGAAGACAAACTGAGATCCAGGAGTAAGCCTAATACATTTTCTGGAGCAAACGCCCCGATTCCACCAAATTACATTCTGTACCGTTAGCATTTTATAATGTGACACAAATGGCTCTCCGGCACAATTTAAAATCCAAGTAGTGAACGGGGGAGTTCTGACAATACCTCGATCACAGCTTTATTCTATGCTAGCAGAAAACAAACTAAACAGATCACTGGGACTAGGTCAGGTTAACACTGCAACATAAGTCAGTGCTCAGTGGTAAACTCTAGTCTATGGCATGCTACAAAGGACAATTGACTATATCAATAGTTAATACTACTGAGCAAATACATGAGCTCTACATTTAGTTCATTGTTTAGGGTTAAGATTGTACTAAGGCATTGTTAGAGCTAACAGTTAAAGTGATATTCTTGGAGAGAAAACGTGATATACTTTTGTCTTTTACAGCATGAACAGATATTAACAACCACATTCAGTTCTTCAAGGCTTCCATAGTGACTGAGGCAGTAGAATTGGTCTAGCTTCCACAGTCACTGAGGCAGTAGAATTGGTCTAGCTTCCACTGTGACTCGGGGAGTAGAATTGGTCTAGCTTCCACAGTGATTGAGACAGTAGAATTGGTCTAGCTTCCACTGTGACTGAGACAGTAGAATTGGTCTAGCTTCCACTGTGACTGAGGCAGTAGAATTGGTCTAGCTTCCACAGTGACTGAGGCAGTAGAATTGGTCTAGCTTCCACTGTGACTGAGACAGTAGAATTGGTCTAGCTTCCACTGTGACTGAGGCAGTAGAATTGGTCTAGCTTCCACTGTTACTGAGGCAGTAGAATTGGTCTAGCTTCCACCCTGACTCGGGGAGTAGAATTGGTCTAGCTTCCACAGTGATTGAGGCAGTAGAATTGGTCTAGCTTCCACTGTTACTGAGGCAGTAGAATTGGTCTAGCTTCCACCCTGACTCAGGCAGTAGAATTGGTCTAGCTACCACAGTGACTGAGGCAGTAGAATTGGTCTAGCTTCCACAGTGACTGAGGCAGTAGAATTGGTCTAGCTTCCACAGTGACTGAGGCAGTAGAATTGGTCTAGCTTCCACTGTGACTCAGGCAGTAGCATTGGTCTAGCTTCCACTGTGACTCAGGCAGTAGAATTGGTCTAGCTTCCACAGTGACTGAGGCAGTAGAATTGGTCTAGCTTCCACAGTGACTGAGGCAGTAGAATTGGTCTAGCTTCCACTGTGACTCAGGCAGTAGAATTGGTCTAGCTTCCACTGTGACTCAGGCAGTAGAATTGGTCTAGCTTCCACTGTGACTGAGGCAGTAGAATTGGTCTAGCTTCCACTGTGACTCAGGCAGTAGAATTGGTCTAGCTTCCACTGTGACTCAGGCAGTAGAATTGGTCTAGCTTCCACAGTGACTGAGGCAGTAGAATTGGTCTAGCTTCCACAGTGACTGAGGCAGTAGAATTGGTCTAGCTTCCACAGTGACTGAGGCAGTAGAATTGGTCTAGCTTCCACTGTGACTCAGGCAGTAGAATTGGTCTAGCTTCCACTGTGACTGAGGCAGTAGAATTGGTCTAGCTTCCACAGTGACTGAGGCAGTAGAATTGGTCTAGCTTCCACTGTGACTCAGGCAGTAGAATTGGTCTAGCTTCCACTGTGACTCAGGCAGTGGCATTAGTGTTAGTATTTATTAGGATCCCCAATTAGCTGCTGCAGAGGCAGCGTTTGCTCTTCCTGGGGTCCAAACAGGAAAAGCCAAACAATTACCCAATATACTGTACATAAATATACATACATAGCACTACATTTACATTACAATTTAGCCATTTAGCAGACAGAACATACAGTTTTTAACAATCACTTTGGCACTAATTTCAGAACCTTGGTCATTTTTCAAAACTCTAGACACAAAACTCAAAATGGTCCTCACTTGTAACACAGGCTGTCAAATGCTCAAAACATTCATATCGTTAAAGAAACCTTGTACTTGCGGAATAATTGGTTAAAATCATTTATTTATCATGAAATACCATAGGTACTGTCACGTTCTGACCTTTATTTCCGTTGTTTTGTCATTATTTAGTATGGTTAGGGCGTGAGTTTGGGTGGGCAGGTTGTTTCCGTGTCTTTTTCACCACACGGTACTGTTTTCGTTCGTTCCACGTTTATTGTTTTTGTATTCAGTTGTTCATGTTGAGTATTTCTTATTAAAAGAACCATGGACACTTACCACGCCGCATATTGGTCCTCCGATCCTTCTCGCCTCTCCTCTTCAGAAGAAGAGGAGGAAATCCCTTACAGGAACATTCATTTAGATCACCCACACACAAGACACCGATAGTTTCACTGTGTAGTTGTTAGTACAATCATTAAATATTGTAGTACAAAATATGTGATACATGTTTCATTATGCTACTACATGTAAATACATTACTGTAAAAGGACTAGTAGAGAGAATACTACAGACACAGTGGAATCATTGAACAAAATATGCATTTTTTGATGAAATACAATAAAATCACAACATCGGTTTCTTTGAATCAAAGCAAAAATAATTAGCTACAAAAAAAGAAAAAACAGTTAAAGGTCAACTGCAGTGTTCCTCACCTGGCTTACTGTAAAACATCGCTGCAGTGTTCCTCACCTGGCTTACTGTAAAACATCGCTGCAGTGTTCCTCACCTGGCTTACTGTAAAACATCACTGCAGTGTTCCTCACCTGGCTTACTGTAAAACATCACTGCAGTGTTCCTCACCTGGCTTACTGTAAAACATCACTGCAGTGTTCCTCACCTGGCTTACTGTAAAACATCGCTGCAGTGTTCCTCACCTGGCTTACTGTAAAACATCACTGCAGTGTTCCTCACCTGGCTTACTGTAAAACATCACTGCAGTGTTCCTCACCTGGCTTACTGTAAAACATCGCTGCAGTGTTCCTCACCTGGCTTACTGTAAAACATCGCTGCAGTGTTCCTCACCTGGCTTACTGTAAAACATCGCTGCAGTGTTCCTCACCTGGCTTACTGTAAAACATCGCTGCAGTGTTCCTCACCTGGCTTACTGTAAAACATCGCTGCAGTGTTCCTCACCTGGCTTACTGTAAAACATCGCTGCAGTGTTCCTCACCTGGCTTACTGTAAAACATCGCTGCAGTGTTCCTCACCTGGCTTACTGTAAAACATCGCTGCAGTGTTCCTCACCTGGCTTACTGTAAAACATTGCTGCAGTGTTCCTCACCTGGCTTACTGTAAAAAGCAAGACAAAAGATTGATACTGTACTTCTATATTTCCATCAACCCTGTCTTGTGGATTTGGCCACAGGTTCTCATCCACATCACAACGGATGTTTTCATTAGCCAAACATCTTGGGAAGAATCTTCGGGCATGGCGAATCCAGGCCTGACACTGGTCTGCCGTGATGTCATTGCATGTGTCATCCATGGCCTGTAGAAGGGCGACTTGTTCATGAGGGCGCCTATCATATACACTACAGTCTCTAGAGTTTACAGAGAATGGTGCGATAAACAAAACACATTCAGTGAGCGGCAGTTCTGTGGGCAAAACACCTTGTTAATAAGAGAGATCAGAGGAGAATGTCCAGACTCATTCAAGCAGAAAGGCCACAAATGCTCAAATAACAGCTGTTTAAAACAGTGGTGTGCAGAAGGGCATCTCTTAACGTACAACACCGTAAATAATTCAGGCTGTTGTGGAGGCAGGGGGTCTACCCAGTACTAGATAGGTGTACGTAATAAAGTGGCCGGTGAGGGTACAGTAATGTCAAATCTGAAAACGTGGTCTGGAAAAGTGGTACATGGGACCATAGAAACAGTGTCTGTTAAAGAATGATGATGAAATATTACATCCATAGATAATGTAGTCCAATTGGTTCATGTTCCACGGTAATTGGTGTCAATGGATCTCGTTATTCTGAAACTTTCATGATCTAAACATGGAATATTGTTAGTCAGTTTCCATAAAACTATGCATTAAGAGTAATGCAACAGCAGGGTAGCCTAGTGGTTTGAGCATTGGACTAGTAACCAAAAGGTTGCAAGTTCAGATCCCCGAGCTGACAAGGTAGAAAATCTGTCGTTCTGCCCCTGAACAGGCAGTTAACCCACTGTTCCTAGGCCGTCATTGAAAATAAGAATTTGTTCTTAACTGACTTGCCTAGTAAAATAAAGGTTAAAAAAAATGAATAGACAGTAATCTCAGATGTAATGTGTGAATTGTATTTTGAAATAGTAATACTTTGATGTTAAGTTGTGTCATTTTGAACAGCTGATTTTAGTTCAATGAACAAATTATCTTAACTTTATGTGTATTGTATCCAAGCAATTGGAAAAAGTGTTAGTTTTGAAAAATTTGCATTTTGATCATTGGTTGTGAGATTTGAGTCTAGTGTTTTGAAAAATGACATCAAGGTTCTGAAATTAGTGCCAAAGTGATTGTAAAAACCTGTAATACAACGCAAAATACAATCACAGTCCCCGTCGCGCCGTAAGTGTCTGTTTTTTAATCTGTTTTTTTGCAAGCTTGAGTTACCTGAGGTGGCCTAGAGTACCATGTAATCATGGTTCTATTTAATACAGTGTGTTTCCCAGACTCTGTTCTGGACCTGGGGACTGTGAAGAGACCTCTGGTTAGATGTCTTGTGTTGTACCAATGAGTGTCCGAACTGTGTCAACTGCTTGAACAGACAGTTCAGTACCTTCAACACACCAATACCTCGCACAAAGACCAAAAAGTGACTAAGATGGTGCTGTAGAGGATGGCTGCCGTTTCAAGGCTCTTAACCAACCGTGCTATTTTGTTTGTTTTTTCAAATATTTTGTAACTTATTTTGTACATAACGTTGTTCTACTGAAAAGAGCTTCTGGAAATCAGAACAGCAATTATTTATCTTGAACTGGAAAAATAATTTCTCTTTAATGAGTCGGGCAATAGGGATTTACTCCAGACACCCGAATAGGCCCTCAACATCGTCATTCGCAGAGACAGAAAAGATATCGCGGAAAGAGATCGGGGTGCCTTGTGAGATGACACCGATGAGTGTCTAATCTGCCCTTGCCATCTGTACTACTGGCCAACATACAATCGCTGGAAAATAAATTGGACAAGCTAAAAGCATGTATATCCCACCAACAGGACATTAAAAACTGTACTATCTTATGTTTCACCTAGTCGTGGCTGAATGGGGACATGAATAACATACAGCTGGCGGCAGGATAAAACAGCAGCCTCTGGTAAGACAAGGGGTGATTCTGGCACTAAGACCGCGCTTAATGAACTGTATACTGCCATAAGCAAACAGGAAAACGCTCATCCAGAGGGGGCGCTCCTAGTGGCCGGGTACTTTAATGCAGGGAAACTTAAATCTGTTTTACCTCATTTCTACCAGCATGTTAAATGTATAACCAGAGGAGAAAAAACTCCAGACCACCTTTACTCCACACACAGAGAAATGTACAAAGCTCTCCCTCGCCCTCCATTTGGAAAATCTGACCATAATTCTATCCTACTGATTCCTGCTTACAAGCAAAAATTAAAGCAGAAACACCAGTGACTCGGTAAATAAAAAAATGGTTAGATGAAGCAGATGCTAAGCTTCAGGACTGCTTTGCTAGCGCAGACTGGAATATGTTCCGGGATTCCTTCAATGGCATTGAGGAGTACACAACATCAGTTACTGGCTTCATCAATAAGTGCATCGATGACATTGTCCCCACAGTGACTGTACGTACATACCCCAAACAGAAGCCATGGATTTCAGGCAACATCCCCACTGAGCTAAAGGGTAGGAATGCCGCTTTCAAGGGGTGGGACTCTAACCCAGAAGCTTATAATAAATCCCGCTATGCCCTGGCGAACCATCAAACAGGCAAAGCGTCAATACAGGACTAAGATCGAATCATACTACACCAGATCCGATGCTCTTCGGATGTGGCAGGGCTTGCAAACTATTACAGATAACAAAGGGAAGCACAGCCGAGAGCTGCCCAGTGACACGAGCCTACCAGATGAGCTCAATTTCTTCTATGCTTGCTTGGATGCAAGTAACACTAAAAAATGCATGAGAGCACTAGCTGTTCCGGACGACTGTGTGATCGCGCTCTCCGCTGCCGATGTGAGTAAGACCTTTAAACAGGTCAACATTCACAAGGCCGCAGGGCCAACATCATTATCCCAGAAACCCTAGACCCACTCCAATTTGCCTACTGCCCCAACATATCCACAGATGAAGCTATCTCTATTGCAATCCACATTATCCTTTCATACCTGGACAAAAGGAACAGCTATGTGAGAATGCTATTCCTTGACTACAGTTCAGCGTTCAACACCATAGTGCCCTCAAAGCTAATCACTAAACTAAGGACCCTGGGACTAAACACCTCCATCTGTAACTGGATCTTGGACTTCCTGACAGGCGGCCCCCAGGTGGTAAGGCCAGGTAACAACACATCCGCCACATTGATCCTTAACACGGGGGCCCCTCGGGGTGCATGCTCAGTCCCCTCCTGTACTTCCTGTTCACTGCATGGCCAGGCACGACTCCAACACCATCATCAAGTTTGCCGATGACACAACAGTGGTAGGCCTGATCACCAACAATGACGAGACAGTATATAGGGAGGAGGTCACAGACCTGGCCGTGTGGTGCCAGGACAACAAACTCTCCATCAACGTAATCAAGACTAAAGAGATGATTGTAGACTACAGGAAAAGGAGGACCGAATATGCCCCCATTCCCATCGACAGGGCAGTAGTGGAACAGGTTGAGAGCTTCAAGTTCCTTGGTGTCAACATCACCAAGACAGTTGTGAAGAGGGCACAACAAAACCTATTCCCCCCACAGAAGACTGAAAAGATTTGGCATGGATCCTCAGATCCTCAAAAGGTTCTACAGCTGCACCATCAAGAGCATCCTGACTGGTTGCATCAATGCCTGGTATGGAAACGGCCTCCGGCCTCCAACCACAAGGCACTTCAGAGGGTAGTGTGTATGGCCCAGTACATCCCTGTGGCCAAGCTTCCTGCCATCCAGGAACTCCATACCAGGCGGTGTCAGAGGAAGGCCCTAAAAATTGACAAAGACTCCAGCCACCCTGATCATAGACTGTTCTCTCTGCTACCGCACGGCAAGCGGTAACGGAGGGCCAAGTCTAGGTCCAAGAGGCTTCTAAACAGCTTCTACCCTCAAGTAATAAGACTCCAGAACATCTAATTAAATGGCTACCCAGACTAATTCCCCCCCCCTTTTACACTGCTGCTGCTCTCTGTTATTTTCTAAGCATAAGTCACTTTAATAACTCCACCCACGTGTATATATTACCTCAATTACCTCAACAAACCGGTGCCCCAGCACATTGACTCCCTATATACCTCCAGTATATAGCCTTGCTATTGTTATTTTACTGCTGGTCTATAATGATTTGTTACTTCATTTTTTTTATTTTTTAGGTATTCTTCTTTAAACTGCATTGTTGGTTTAGAGCTTGTAAGTAAGCATTTTACTGTAAGATCTACACCTGTTGTATCCGGCGCAAATAACACTTGATTTGATTTAATGCAGTCAATCTCTCTTCAATTTTGAGCCAATAGAGATTGACATGCCCTCTGTGTACATCTAAGTGCAATACGTAAAGTTCTGTTCTGGACCAACTGCAATTTTCCTATATCCTTCTTTGCCGTACATGACCACACAACTGGGCAGTGGTCCAGGTGGTCTACGCTCCAACTGTGAAGGAGCTAAACCAAAGGCAGCAGATACAACAGCCAGAGAGTAGGATTACTAGATCTAGGTTGGGTGCCATTGTGAATGAAGTAAATACAGAGGCTTACAGTGAGACCTGGCACCAATCTATCATCTGATTTCAATTACACCAGTGAACCCTGGTACGAAACCATTTTTATAATAACATCCTGTCTAAAAAATACCACATTTACATCATGTAAATACACCAATGTAATCGAATGGCCACAGTGTTTTAAATTGAAGTGTGTAATGAACAATACATAAGAGTGCTGTATTGTAAAAGTCAGATCTGCCGGGTTGAGGAAGACAGTGTATTCCAGAGATATGGAGGGAGGAACCAGTAAGATACATAACCCCCCCCCCCCAAAAAATATTTGCTGTTCTACTAATTTAGTCACAAACATTATTTTACAACTGATGATGCTTGATACGCCACCGAAATGTTAATCAAATTGCGCAATGGTTACAGCATCAAACAAAACAAAACAAATTTGGAAACTAATCAAAACATTTATTTTCGTAGTGCATCAACAATGTTTTTTATTCATATACTAGTTTTACTGGAATACAGATTTGTTTGAGTAGCACCATGAGTATTCTCTATTGGAAGCCAGTATCAACAGAACGCCCAAAACACCGACACAAACCATGTGTGTTTATACACCCTAATTAGCCACGGTTTATACATAGCATGGCAAATGAAGGCAAATCTCTGGTTTTGGCCAGGTTGTGATTGCCCTCCGACAACATCTCTCCATCCTCCTCCCCGTGCAAGAGGAAAACAAATTCAACTGCTGCTATATGAAAGAAAACAAGAGGAAAACAAATTCATAAACTGCTGCTATATGAAAGAAAACAAGAAACTGGAGAAAAAAAACATACAGTTGTAGCCACAGTGGCGAGTCAGCGTTGTGAGCTTACAATACGGAATATAGGTGATCCCTGAGAGCTGGTGCTAAGCAGGTCTAATCCTGTTGACAGAGAATGGGCACAGGGAGCCATGCCAGGGTTGCATTGAGCTGTGGCTGTATGGAGCACCAGGGGAATTACTCACCATGGCAAGGGTGGTCCTCCACCACCACGAGCCTGTCTGAGCCCGCCCACGGCTGGGCTGCCAGCGGGTACCAGAGGCACTGGGGTGGGCATGCCAGCCAGCCACCCAGGGTTCTCCCTTAGCCCCCCACCCTCCTTCCTCCTCGCCCACTCTGAGCCCTGCTGCAGGCCAAGCCTGCTCTGGCTTGGAAACTGGCTTGGGACTTCCTGTAGGATTTGGTGTTGGTGACATTTTGGTGTCCCCGCCACGATGGCTCCAATTAGGAGGGCACTGAGGGCTTAGCCAAAGATTAGCCAACAGTAGAAGGGACGGGAGAAGGCCTCCGTCAACACGTGTCATCACTGTTACTCCATGTCAGGGAGCAGGGACAATGGAGACAAAGAAACCTGCTGGCATCTCATCTCTCTTCTTTAGGTTAGATTGATATTGTATATTCAGGCAGAAACACAAAGACTGACTACTAGGAGGTGAGTCTAAGACGTCTAAGAGACAGTCTGGCATTGTTCCTCAAAGTGCATGTGTCACTCCTCATGCTCTTAGCTCTGAGATTGAGTCCAAGTGTGGTTGAGGAGACTTAGCGCCAGCGTCCCTGGATCTCAGCTCAGATTTTCCTAAGGCATTACAAGAAGTGTCATAGTTTTAATGCAATGATCTAGATGAAGGGATCTAGAGTACAAATGCACAAAGGGAGACATTATTAACTGTCTTCAGTACTTTAGCTTTCTGAGTTTCCCTCCATCTCTCCACCTCCTTTCCCCTTAAATGTTAGAATATTCTGCAGTTAATCAGGTTGTGTGCATGTTAGCAGGGCTACGTAGTGGAACGCCTCTCGTTGAGACCAACAGCCACCTCTCTGCGTCCATTACGCTGCTATTGATATGGACAAAAAGGGAGGGACTCCTCGAGGGGCCGTAAGTGGAAGCCCCCCTCCATTAATCATCCCTCCCTCTATCCCTCCATCCCCCCAGCTCTCCTTTATGAGGAGTGTCCTGATGATCTGATAGATGGGAAGGTAAAGGCCAGCCGTGCCACTCCACTGCATCCAAGAGGAGAGCTGGGACACATAATGTTACCACACAAACACACACACACACAAACACAAACACACACACATACGCACACATAAACACGTACATGCAAATATTCACATAAACATGCAAATACACACACACACGCACGCACGCATGCACGCACATACACACACACACACACACACACACATACACACACACACATACACACACACACGCACGCACGCATGCACGCACATACACACACACACACACACACACACACACACACACACACACACACACACACACACACACACACACACACACACACACACACACATACTACAGTGTAAGCCTGTTGCACTGTGTGCCTCTTGCCCTGTCACAGGAATCACATTGGGGCACTTCCCACCATGGCCTATTACAGTATGGTGCGGATATCAGTGGAGCTTCCCCAAAACTGTTCCACATCACAGGCTTCATGTCACAGCCCCAGCCAGCCAGCCGTCAATGCCATGGGGGTAGAGTTCTCTGGCAAGACCCAGAGAGAGATGGACAAATTCCATTTTCCGTGGATGGTTTAACTGGTTTAACTGTGCCCCAGAAATAGGCAGGACATTTCAAGTTGCGTTTCTTCATGCAATCTGCATTGCTGATGCTATGGCCCTGTTGGAAACACACTACATGGGAGAATAAGGTCGAAAGCAGGGCTCTAGCCCAGCAATGATGTCCATGCACTTCGCAGTCAAGGATTCAGTCAGGGGATCCTACGTGTACACACTGTGTTGGGGCTTCCATGGGATGATTACAGAGTGATAATAAGGGTATAGGTCAGTCCATTATGTAGTAGCCAAGGTACAATAGCAATAGGAATCCCACATCACATTGGTAAGTACCAACACCAAGCAGTGAGCTACGATTCTGAGCCAAGGGTCTATGCTCTTATAGGCCCACTGTGTATTCTGATGTCACTTCTCTGATGACAATCAATATAATAGACATAAATCAAACTATAGTGTGTGTGTGTGTGTGTGTGTGTGTGTGTGTGTGTGTGTGTGTGTGTGTGTGTGTGTGTGTGTGCAGCCACAGGCCTAGCAGCTGTGAGCAGATGTCATTGTAAGTGAGCAGGGAGTTGGGAGAGAGAGAAATGTGCTGGGCCAACCCTCTAATTTACGCATGAGAGGAGCTGCACCACCGATATTTACATTTAAATTGATGTTTCAGATACTTAATTAAAGACGAGGACTGGGCTCTTCTGGTCGACGGCAGCTTCTTCATCATCCTCCTCCTCGCTGGAGCTCACTGACCGCTCACTGGAACCCTGAGCACTTCCCCAAACCCACCAGTATATTCCATTGGCATCAAGGCCAGCTAATGACAATAGCTCCTGTTCCTGTCTGTTTTGTCCTCTCTATGGTAATTTCAGAGAACATTACTGAACACACAATGCCCCCTGGTGGTGTGTTATAC
Source organism: Oncorhynchus tshawytscha (assembly GCF_018296145.1). Lineage (NCBI taxonomy): Eukaryota > Metazoa > Chordata > Actinopteri > Salmoniformes > Salmonidae > Oncorhynchus > Oncorhynchus tshawytscha. Next base: position 40,462,315 of record NC_056442.1, read on the forward strand.
TCCACCAGAACTCACCACAACATCAGAACTCTTCTTGTACTCCAGCAAGTACTCACTAAATCATGCAACATCATAACTAATTCTGCTTGTATAGTCTCACAGGGACAGCCAGTTGCCCTGATAACACTCAGCTAACCCACTCTGAAGACCCTGTGTAGCCCTGGAGGGGGTAGTTTAAAACTGGGTGTGTTCTGGCAGGCTGTTGTGGAGCTGTCATTATGAGACAAATATGAATACAACTCTGTTGCTCCTGTACTTTCTGTCTTGGGTGCTTAATTAAGCAACATTTATTTATATTTAAAACATTATTTTGAAAGTCCTGGCTGGTAAAAAAAAAACACAATGGGAGAAGGGGCTCCAGAGCTAGACAAGGAGGGGGGCTACGCTATGTCTAAGTAATGGTGGGGGAGACTACTCTAGGATAGCACTATACCACTATGCAGTATTATAATGGGCTCTGATGGGGCCAGGGCCCTAATGCAGAGGCACTCCACTCCTGATGAACGACCCTCCCAGCACGCTCCTCTCCTCTCCTCTCTCCCCTGCCCCTGGACCCTTAGAGGGGCTCCTAGCCGCCTGTAGGACACACCCCTCCATCACCACCACCACTTTCTCCCAAAACAGCATTCTAATAGATTTTAAAAGAGGGTTATTAACATTACCTGCTAATTATGTTAAGGACCTAATTAGGGAAAGAGAAAAAAAGCATTTTTTTGTCTAATTAGGTTTTGTCTCTAAGTACGGCCTGATAACCAAGGGAATGCTGCCTGCACGGAGATCTCCATAGAAATGAGAGTGCAATGAGCCAGGGAGAGAGAAGCTCCTCTCCTTCGGAAAAGAAGTTAACCCTTTAAGTCGGAGACTTGACTCTATTAACAGCGGAGCAGGCAGAGGGCAATTACCAGCCAAATGGTTTATTTAGGATGTGTTTATCTGGGAGTGGGAGCTGCATCATTCAGCGCGTTATAAACTCAATACAAGGCTTCATTACCGATTACAGTCACTGGGTGGTAATACCTTCCTGATAGCCAACTGAAGCCTGATGCTATCAGCCCCGCTGCTGAATTATAAGGAATGGGACCTAATTTTTCAGCCACTCGGCTCGGCTCGTTCCCCTGCTGTTTCCTCCACTCACTCGCTACCCAGTGGGTGTGCTGCCACAGTCACTTCACCAGGGTTCCAGGCTAAGGAATGGGCATGGGAAGAGACAACGCACTAGACAACTACTCAGCCACAGTAAAAAGGGAGCGAACAGACCCACATTAGAGAAACAACATCATTACTGGAAAGAGAGAATTAAGGTTTCCGCTGAGGCATTCAAATACACCTACAGAAATATCCAATGAAATACCAAATATTGAATCAGATTCTGGTAGAGTTAGAGCACTGCAGTGGAATTTACTATCTTGAAGGACACCGACCTGTTTAACACCTGACTGATGCTACTTCACAGGGGGTTGTCAGGGCTCGTAGCATCATCACAAATGTCTGAGAGCAGGGTCTACACTCTTAGAAAAAAAGGGTTATTCGGCTGTCCCCATAGGAGAACCCTTTTTGGTTCCGGGTGGAACCCTTTTGGGATCCATGTAGAGTGCATTCAGAAAGTATTCATAACCCTTTACTTTTTTATCACAGGAGAGCCATTTGAACGTAAATGTGCCTTCTGGAACATGTTAACTTTCACATGCCTTAATAACAAACTTGTATGCCATCTGTAAATACAAATAAAATTGTTAAATTACGAGCCTTGTTGGTTAAGCCACAGAAAAAGGGAGCAACCTTCCCAATAGTCATGATTGGCTGAGATAATGAGTGGGCTGGACATGCTGAGAGAGGTGTTCAGATTGGGTTGCCATATAGAAGGCTTCTGTCTAGTTGAGCTGGTCAGTCTGTGTTGGTAATCCTGCCGAACATAGCTTTTTTTATGTATAGTGTAGTGGAGCTGCATAACTGTTGATCTCCACTTTCTGGAGGATCGAGTTTTGAAATCAGTTGAATTAGAGTATGATAGCTAAAGAGATGGAGTAAACACCTGTCTCCGGATTACATCTTCAAACTAAGGGCAACCATGACATGGCATCCGTGACAAGGAGACACCATGTCCATCATGCATGATGATGTATATGGGTAAGATAGCTAGCTAGCTATATTTTCAGATGTTACATGTTTCTAATTTTGACTGAACGTTGTTTCATTTCAAGCTAAAGTGTACTGTTAGCTAGCTAGCTGATGTTAGCTGGATGGCTCCCTAGCTAACGTTATGTGTATGATGTTATTATTTGTATCCCAGAGCCGTTGGCTTGCCTAGTTAGAGCCTAATGTTAGCTAGCTGGCTTGCTCGCTAGCTAACATTACATGTATGATGTTATTATTCGTATCTCAGAGCCGTTTGCTTTGCTAGTTAGAGCCTAATGTTAACTAGCTAACATTGAACCTGGTAGTTTAGCTACCACTACCAGCAGATTCATGCAAGGCATAGTAACATCATGCTAACATTAGATGGCTGGCTCGCTAGCTAACATTACATGATGTGTATGATCTTACCCGTTGTTTACCTAGCTAGGTTCATTGTTTAGCTAGCTAGCAACATGTCTTAACAATAGACTCCACTATGCAAGTAACCATTTCGGGTGCGTTCATAAATTCAGTCTGAGTATGCCAGAGCACAGAATAGCTGATGAATTTACGAATGCACAACACCTGTTGAATATGGCCGGTGTCAGTAAACATCGGCTAAAAAGTATAATGAAATTGTTCCCATCAGAGCTGGTTAGGCTGTTTTCATGTTATCCAGAGGTAAACAAATCATCGGCCAGAGCGCCAAGTGTGTGCTCTGAATGCTCTGAGAGTGAAACGAGATGGGTGGGACTAAAGCTTAAGAGGGTGTACTCAGATACCAAAATATTCAAAGGCTATTTTCTCAATAGTGAGTTTACAAGTTTATCAACTTTCAAAGCACAATTACTTTCTCATTGTTCTTCAAAAAAGCAGTGTATGATATACCATTTTGTAGCTCTGAGTCGCTACTTTTATCCAATGAAAATTTCATAATTTTACGTTACAGCATTATTCTAAAATTCATTAAATAGTTGTTTTCCCCCTCGTCAATCTACAGTACACACAATAGCCCATAATGACAAAGACAAACAGGTTTTCTGAAATTATTGCAAATGTATAAAAAAATACAAAACTTAAATATCGCATTTACATAAGTACTCAGACCCTTTACTCAGTACTTTGTTGAAGCACCTTTGGCAGAGATTACAGCCTCAAATCTTCTTGGGAATGACGCTACAAGCTTGGCACACCTGTATTCTGGGAGTTTCTCCCATCCTTCTCTGCAGACCCTCTCAAGCTCCGTGAGGATGGATGGGGAGTGTTGCTGCACAGCTAGTTTCAGGTCTCTCCAGAGATGTTCGATCAGGTTCAAGTCAGGGCTCTGGCTGGGCCATATAATGACATTCAGACACTTGTCCCGAAGCCACTCCTACGTTGACTTGGCTGTGTTCTTAGGGTCATTCTCCTGTTGGAAAGTGAACCTTTGCCCCAGTCTGAGGTCCTGAACCCTCTGGAGCAAGTTTTCATCAAGGACCTCTTTGTAATTTACTCCGTTCATCTTTCCTTCAATCCTGACTAGTCTCCCAGTCCCTGAGGCTGAAAAACATCCCCACAGCATGATGCTGCCACCACCATGTGTAACGGTCGTCGTATGAAGGAGAAGAGGACCAAGGTGCAGCGTGGTGAGTGTTCATATCTTTTAATGAAGTAATAGAACACTGAACAAAAACAATAAATGACCAACGAACAGTCCCGTAAGTTGAATGACAAAAAACACTAAACAGGAAAATAAACACCCATGAAACACAAGTGGGAAAATGCTACCTAAGTATGATTCTCAATCAGAGACAACTAACGACACCTGCCTCTGATTGAGAACCATACCAGGCCAAACGCAAACACAACATAGAAAACGGAACATAGACAACCCACCCAATTCACACCCTGACCATACTAAAACAAAGACAGAAATAAAATAACTAAGGTCAGAACATGACAGTACCCCCCGAAAGGTGCGGACTCCGGCCGCAAAACCTGAACCTATAGAGGAGGGTCTGGGTGGGTGTCTGTCCGCGGTGGCGGCTCTGGCGCGGGACGTGGACCCCATTCCACCATAGTCCTTCTCCGCCTCTTTACCCGCCTCCGAGGCCTCTTTAACGTGGCGACCCTTGCACCGGACAGCGACCTCGGACTGGGGACCCAAGCCACGAGTCCCGAATGGAGCTCCTGGGAGATTCCGGCAGCACCGGACAGATGGGAGGCTCTGGCAGCTCAGGACAGATGGGAGGCTCTGGCAGCTCCGGACAGACGGGAGGCTCTGGCAGCTCCGGACAGACGGGAGACTCTGGCAGCTCCGGACAGACGGGAGACCCTGGCAGCTCCGGACAGGCGGGAGACTCTGGCAGCACTGGGCAGGAGGAAGACCCTGGCAGTGCTGAGCAGGCGGGAGCACCTGTAGGAAGGAGACGGAGAGACAGCCTGGTGTGGGGGGCTGCCACCGGAGGGCTGGTGCGTGGAGGTGGCACCAGATAGACCGGACCGTGAAGGCGCACTGGAGCTCTCGAGCACCGAGCCTGCCCAACCTTACCTGGTTGAATGCTCCCCGTAGCCAGGCCAGGTGAGGTGGAATAGCCCGCACTGGGCTGTGCTGGCGAACCCGGGGACACCATGCGTAAGGCTGGTGTTATGTACCCCGGCCGGAGGAGACGCACTGGAGACCAGATGCGCTGAGCCGGCTTCATGGCACCTGGCTCGATTCCCAACCTAGCCCGGCTGATACGAGTCGCTGCGCTGTAACGCACCAGGCTATGCCTGCGCACTGGGGACACCATGCGCCTCACGGCATAACACGGTGCCTGCCCATTCCCTCTCTCTCCACGGTAAGCATGGGGAGTTGGCTCAGGTCTCCTACCTGACTTAGCCACACTCGCCGTGGGCTCCCCCCAAAGACATTTTTGGGGCTGCCTCTCGGGCTTCCAGCCGCGCTGCCGTGCTGCCTCCTCATAACGCCGCCTCTCGGCTGTCGCTGCCTCCAGCTCTGCCTTGGGGCGGCGATATTCTTCCGGCTGTACCCAGGGTCCCTTGCCATCCAAGATCTCCTCCAAAGTCCAGGAGTCTTGAACCCGCTGCTCCTGGGTACCACGCTGCTTGGTCCGGTTGTGGTGGGTGTTTCTGTAATGGTCGTCGTATGAAGGAGAAGAGGACCAAGGTGCAGCGTGGTAAGTATTCATATCTTTTAATGAAGTAATAGAACACTGAACAAAAACAATAAACGACCAACGAACAGTCCCGTAAGTTGAATGACAAAAAACACTAAACAGGAAAATAAACACCCACGAAAAACAAGTGGGAAAATGCTACCTAAATATGATTCTCAATCAGAGACAACTAACGACACCTGCCTCTGATTGAGAACCATACCAGGCCAAACGCAAACACAACATAGAAAACGGAACATAGACAACCCACCCAACTCATGCCCTGACCATACTAAAACAAAGACAGAAATAATAAGGTCAGAATGTGACATCATGCTTCACGGTAGAGATGGTGCCAGGTTTCCTCCAGACGTGACTCTTGGCATTCAGGCCAAAGAGTTCAATCTTGGTTTCATCAAACCAGGAATCTTGCCTGGGAGTCTTTAGGTGCCTTTTGGCAAATTCCAAGCGGGCTGTCTTGTGCCTTTTACTGAGGAGTGGCTTCCGTCTGGCAACTCTACCATATAGGCCTGATTGGTGGAGTGCTGCAGAGGTTGTCCTTCTGGAAGGTTCTCCCATCTCTACAGAGGAACTCTGGTCACCTCCCTGACCAAGGCCCTTTTCGCCCGATTGCTCAGTTTGGCCAGGCGGCCAGCTCTAGGAAGTGTCTTGGTCATTCCAAACTTCTTAATTTAAGAATGATGGAGGCCACTGTGTTATTGGGGACCACGGGATGCTGGCATTCTAGGCAGAGTTGCAAAGAATGAGCCATATCTCAGACTGGCCAATAAAAAAAGATTAAAATGGGCAAAAGAACACAGACGCTGGACAGAAATATGGCTTTTTCATTGCAACTCTGCCTAGAAGGCCAGCATCCTGGAGTCGCCTCTTCACTGTTGACGTTGAGACTGGTGTTTTGCAGGTAGTCCTGACTTAGTTACACCAGCTCTGTCAGGAGGAATGGGCCAAAATTCACCCAACTTATTGTGGGAAGCTTGTGGAAGGCTACCCGAAACATTTGACCCAAGTTTTGACCCACTTTCAAGGCAATGCTACCAAATAAATCAAATCAAATCAAATGTTATTTGTCACATACACATGGTTAGCAGATGTTAATGCGAGTGTAGCGAAATGCTTGTGATTCTAGTTCCGACAATGCAGTAATAACCAACGAGTAATCTAACTAACAATTCTAAAACTACTACCTTATACACACACGTGTAAAGGGATAAAGAATATGTACATAAAGATATATGAATGAGTGATGGTACAGAGTGGCATAGGCAAGATGCAGTAGATGGTATCGAGTACAGTATATACATATGAGATGAGTATGTAAACAAAGTGGCATAGTTTAAAGTGGCTAGTGATACAAGTATTACATAAAGATGCAGTAGATGATATAGAGTACAGTATATATGTATACATATGAGATAAATAATGTAGGGTATGTAAACATTATATTAAGTAGCATTTTTTAAAGTGGCTAGTGATATATTTTACATCAATTCCCATCAATTCCCATTATTAAAGTGGCTGGAGTTGAGTCAGTGTGTTGGCAGCAGCCACTCAATGTTAGTGGTAGCTGTTTAACAGTCTGATGGCCTTGAGATAGAAGCTGTTTTTCAGTCTCTCGGTCCCAGCTTTGATGCACCTGTACTGACCTCGCCTTCTGGATGATAGTGGGGTGAACAGGCAGTGGCTCGGGTGGTTTTTGTCCTTGATGATCTTTATGGCCTTCCTGTGACATCGGATGGTGTAGGTGTCCTGGAGGGCAGGTAGTTTGCCCCGGTGATGCGTTGTGCAGACCTCACTACCCTCTGGAGAGCCTTACGGTTGTGGGCGGAGCAGTTGCCGTACCAGGCGGTGATACAGCCCGACAGGATGCTCTCGATTTTGCATCTGTAGAAGTTTGTGAGTGCTTTTGGTGACAAGCCGAATTTCTTCAGCCTCCTGAGGTTGAAGAGGCGCTGCTGCGCCTTCTTCACGATGCTGTCTGTGTGGTGGACCAATTCAGTTTGTCTGTGATGTGTACGCCGAGGAATTTAAAACTTACTACCCTCTCCACTACTGTTCCATCGATGTGGATAGGGGGTGTTCCCTCTGCTGTTCCCTGAAGTCCACAATCATCTCCTTAGTTTTGTTGACGTTGAGTGTGAGGTTATTTTCCTGACACCACACTACGAGGGCCCTCACCTCCTCCCTGTAGGCCGTCTCGTCATTGTTGGTAATCAAGCCTACCACTGTTGTGTCGTCCACAAACTTGATGATTGAGTTGGAGGCGTGCGTGGCCACGCAGTCGTGGGTGAACAGGGAGTACAGGAGAGGGCTCAGAACGCACCCTTGTGGGGCCCCAGTGTTGAGGATCAGCGAGGAGGAGATGTTGTTGCCTACCCTCACCACCTGGGGGCGGCCCGTCAGGAAGTCCAGAACCCAGTTGCACAGGGCGGGGTCGAGACCCAGGGTCTCGAGCTTGATGACGAGCTTGGAGGGTACTATGGTGTTGAATGCTGAGCTGTATTTGATGAACAGCATTCTCACGTAGGTATTCCTCTTGTCCAGATGGGTTAGGGCAGTGTGGTTGAGATTGCATCGTCTGTGGACCTATTTGGGCAGTAAGCAAATTGGAGTGGGTCTAGGGTGTCAGGTAGGGTGGAGGTGATATGGTCCTTGACTAGTCTCTCAAAGCACTTCATGATGACGGAAGTGAGTGCTACGGGGCGGTAGTCGTTTAGCTCAGTAACCTTAGCTTTCTTGGGAACAAGAACAATGCTGGCCCTCTTGAAGCATGTGGGAACAGCAGACTGGGATAGGGATTGATTGAATATGTCCATAAACACACCAGCCAGCTGGTCTGCGCATGCTCTGAGGGCGCGGCTGGGGATGCCGTCTGGCCCTGCAGCCTTGCGAGGGTTAACACGTTTAAATGTTTTACTCACCTTGGCTGCAGTGAAGGAGAGTCTGCATGTTTTGGTTGCGGGCCGTGTCAGTGGCACTGTATTGTCCTCAAAACTTTGTCTCTATACTGACGCTTAGCTTGTTTGATTGCCTTGCGGAGGGGAATAGCTACACTGTTTGTATTCGGTCATGTTTCCGGTCACCTTGCCCTGATTAAAAGCAGTGGTTCGCACTTTCAGTTTCACGCGAATGCTGCCATCAATCCACGGTTTCTGGTTTGGGAATGTTTTAATCATTGCTATGGGAACGACATCTTCAACGCACGTTCTAATGAACTCGCTCACCGAATCAGCGTATTCGTCAATGTTGTTGTTTGACGCAATACGAAACATATCCCAGTCCACGTGATGGAAGCAGTCTTGGAGCGTGGAATCAGATTGGTCGGACCAGCGTTGAACAGACCTCAGCACGGGAGCTTCTTGTTTTAGCTTCTGTCTGTAGGCAGGGAGCAACAAAATGGAATCGTGGTCAGCTTTTCTGAAAGGAGAGCGGGGGAGGGCCTTATATGCGTCGCGGAAGTTAGAATAGCAGTGATCCAAGGTTTTGCCAGCCCTGGTTGCGCAATCAATATGCTGATACAATTTAGGGAGTCTTGTTTTCATATAAGCCTTGTTAAAATCCACAGCTACAATGAATGCAGCCTCAGGATATGTGGATTCCAGTTTGCAAATTGTCAAATAATGTTCGTTCAGGGCCATCTGTGTCTGCTTGGGGGGGAATATATACGGCTGTGATTATAATCGAAGAGAATTCTCTTGGTAGATAATGCGGTCGACATTTGATTGTGAGGAATTCTAAATCAGGTGAACAGAAGGACTTGGGTTCCTGTATGTTGTTGTGACCACACCACGTCTCGTTAACCATAAAGCATACGCCCCCGCCCCTCTTCTTACCAGAAAGATGTTTGTTTCTGTCGGTGCGATGAGTGAAGAAACCAGCTGGCTGCACCGATTCCGTTAGCGTCTCTCCAGTGAGCCATGTTTCCGTGAAGCAAAGAACGTTACAGTCTCTGATGTCCCTCTGGAATGCTACCCTTGCTCGGATTTCATCAACCTTGTTGTCAAGAGACTGGACATTGGCGAGAAGTTTGCTAAGGAGTGGTGCTCGATGTGCCCGTCTCCGGAGTCTGACCAGAAGACCGCTTTGTTTCCCTCTTTTACGAAGTCGTTTTTTTTGGTCGCCGGCTGGGATCCATTCCGTTGTCCTGGGTGAAAGGCAGAACACAGGATTCGCTTCGCGAAAGTCATATTCTTGGTCGTACTGATGGTGAGTTGACGCTGCTTTTATATTCAGTAGTTCTTCTCGACTGTATGTAATGAAACCTAAGATGACCTGGGGTACCAATGTCAGAAATAACACATAAAAAAACAAAAAACTGCATAGTTTCCTAGGAACGCGAAGCGAGGCGGCCATCTCTGTTGGCGCCGGAATACTAATTGAGTGTATGTAAACTTCTGACCCACTGGGAATGTGATGAAAGAAATAAAAGCTGAAATAAATAATTATTTCTACTATTATTCTGACATTTCACATTCTTAAAATAAAGTGTTGATCCTAACTGACCTAAGACAGGGAATTTTTACTAGGATTAAATGTCAGGAATTGTGAAAAACTGAGTTTAAATATATTTGGTGCATGTAAACTTCCAACTTCAACTGTATATATTTTTATTACTTGGAAACTGATATGTGACACGTATGAATTTCAAAATAACATGTAAAACAGGCTTCTTTTTTTTGCTAAAAATGTGGGGCTGAAACATAGCCCCACCTGCCCTGAATGATGGGTTGTCACTGATCTCAAGGATGATCAATGAAACAGGGTGCTCAATTTCAAGTGTCATAGCAAAGGGTTTGAATACCTATGTAAATAAGTTATTTCTATTTTTTATTTTAAATACATATCCTAAAATGTATAAATACCTGTATCCATTTTGTCATTATCGGGTATTGTGTGTAGATTGATGAGGAAAAACATTTATTTAAATCAATTTTAGAATAAGGCTATTACGTAACAAAATCTGGAAAAGTAAAGGTGTCTGAATGCTTTCCAAATGTGCTGTATGTACTGTACAACCCTCTGTGGAAAGGATTCTAAATGGAACCCAAAAGGGTTCTACCTGAAACCAAAAAGGTTCTACCTGGAACCCAAAAGGTTTGAACCTGAAACTAAAAATGTTCTACCTGGAACCATAAAGGGTTCCTCAAATGGTTCTCCTATGGGGACTTTTTTTCTGTGTAGAGGAGCAGAGCAGGGTGCAAAGCGACATCCTGGCACTATGTCTGGGGTCAAAGGTCAGCAGATGAGGTGGCCCTCATTGGCACACAGAGAATTAAGAGATATCCGATAGTGATGGAGAAATGGTGGTACAAAGAGGGGGCAGAAAACTGGGTTTGCTTGTCATCTCTGGTTACCACCACGCTAAAGGTAGCCTAGTGAAGGGCCCTGGCAACAACCCGCTTCCTGTGTGATTACATGTTTAATTTACTTCACATCTAAAAAAATGATCTGCTGTGACAGAGCCAATTTGTAGTGATCCCTGTATGAGTGTCAAACAGGCAAACTAAAGGGGGTTGCTGCAGTGAAACCTCTCTTCTACAAGCCCTAATGGAATCTCAATGAACCCCCATGCCGCTGGGTCCGCCAGAGGCAGACAGCCAAGGACCCTCCTTCACCCGCTGCACACCTCTCACACCTCTCGCTCACTCCTGTTATTATCACTTCAACCATCCTGGGTAAAGAGCCAGGAGGTCTGAGGGGGGAGAAACAGCATCAAAGGGAAGGAGGTTACCATCACTTACAGCCATGTACCTTGACATTCTCCAGATCCAGTTGGGTAGGGGAGGGGAGACAAATAGCAGCCTTCTAAACTGACGGAGCCGGACACTGTGTTTAAAGTCATGGCTGATCGTAGAGGAGCGCTGATGTCCAATTTTATTTTGAAACCTTGATTCATAAATAGACAGAGAAGGCATGGATATATTTAACATAGGTGTCTATCTGGCTGTCAATTTAAAGTATCTCTTTTTCACCTTACAGGGAAAAGAGAAAAAAAGGCGGTCTTTGAGTTGAAATTATTCAAATTATATTAATGTTCCATATCTTGGAAAATTGCAGGTGAAATTGGTGTGCTGCAATTGAAGGTTGTGCTGTTATCTCTTGTTCATAAACATTGGGTCGTTGAGTGTTCTGCCCTTTGAAAGCTTTAAGCATATGTCCAAAGAAATCAAACATAAAATATGCAAATTAATGACTATCAGCAAAATAGAAGCAATAGATGATAAATTCAATGCTATGTAAACAAATGTTTAACATTCAAATTGAACCTTCCCTTGTAAAGTTGATGGGACCGCATGCTTCTCTGCATAAAAATGTTACTCAATAACATGCAATAACAAGAATTTGCTTACGGTCACCTTCAACGTAAAAAAACAACAACATGTATGCAAAGTATGTCTGCAAAGTATGTCTGCATCTGCAGAGGTTATTATTTGTCTCTGTGTCCTTGGTTTAATCGAATGGCAAACTCCAACACTACAGTTGTATGAAATGAAAATAATGAAACCCTCAACCCTGGTCTCTTAGAAAAAAAGAGTTCCAAAAGGGTTCTTCGGCTGTCCCCATAGGATAACCCTTTTAGGTTCCAGGTAGAACCCTTTTGGGTTCCATTTATGTAGACAACTCTCTGTGAAAAGGGTCCTAAGCCAGAGTAGATGCTTTCTTTCCCAAACCTGCTACCTAAACAGGTGTCCTCTCCTCTCTCCCTGCAGTAAGGTTAACATAACCCATCCCTGCGGGAGTACAGTCTAGGGTCTAGACTACGGTGAGAATGTTTACTGTTTTGCCCAACCCAGCCTGACCCCGGCCAGGGGAGAGACAAGATGAATTTGACAGCTAATGTAAACATAACAGCCAATCATAAATCAAGGAAGCAGGCGTGAGTCGATGATGAGAGTTAATCAATACTGGCCTGACTTTGGCATTGTGTGAAATGGCACTCCATTTATTAACAGGGGACACTGAGGAGAAACTTTATTCACATTAGAGTATGCACGGTGAAGAGAGGTTAGGGGGAGGGTGGGGGTGTGGCACAGGGAGGGAGAGGGGGTGAGGGTGCTTAGTCACCGCTGCAGCCAGCAGCCAAGCGAGGCCTGGCCTGGCAGACTGGCCCATGGAAAAAACACAGGCAATCCAGACAATACAATACAAGAGTCAAAATACAATATGTTCCTCGGTCTCTTACTAATCTTGATGAGAAATGACTATGTTGATTGTGGTGAACATTTCCTATCCAAAGGAAATATTTTGGTCACTTCACTCTAATAATGTCAGGCAGCAAATTATTTCAAGATCTTTCATGATTGTTACACACTTTATCAGGCTGTATCAGTTCTGCTGTAATGTCTCCAGGGTTTCAGTACACATGGCATCTAAAAAGACAAACGACAGCACTGAGTAGGTCCACATAAAGTGTATAAGATATTTCTAAGTTGAGTGAAATTGTTCTTTAAGAGAGACAGAGACAGACAGAGACAGAGGCTGAGACAGAGGCTGAGACAGAGGCTGAGACAGAGGCTGAGACAGAGGCTGAGACAGAGGCTGAGACAGAAACTGAGACAGAAACTGAGACAGAGACAGCTTAGACAGAGTCTGAGACCGAGTCCGAGACCGAGTCCGAAACAGAGTCTGAGACAGAGTCCGAGACAGTCAGAGACAGAGGCTGAGACAGAGGCTGAGACAGAGTCAGAGACAGAGTCAGAGACTGAGACCGAGTCAGATGCTGAGACCGGGGCTGAGTCCCAGACAGAGGCTTAGACATAGTCTGAGACTGAGTCCGAGACAGAGTCTGAGACAGAGTCCGAGACAGTCAGAGACAGAGACAGAGACAGAGGCTGAGACAGAGGCTGAGACAGAGGCTGAGACAGAGGCTGAGACAGAGTCAGAGACAGAGTCAGAGACTGAGACCGAGTTAGATGCTGAGACCGGGGCTGAGTCCCAGACAGAGGCTGAGACAGAGGATGAGACAGAGGCAGAGACTGAGACAGAGCAGAGGGTGAAACAGAGGCTGAGACAGAGGCTGAGACAGAGGCAGAGACTGAGACTGAGACAGAGGCTGAGACAGAGGCTGAGACAGAGTCAGAGACTGAGACAGAGATGCTGAGACTGAGACTGAGAGACAGAGGCTGAGACAGAGGATGAGACAGAGGCAGAGACTGAGACAGAGCAGAGGCTGAGACAGAGGCTGAGACAGAGGCTGAGACAGAGGCAGAGACTGAGACTGAGACAGAGGGTGAGACAGAGGCTGAGACAGAGGATGAGACAGAGGCTGAGACAGAGATGAGACAGAGGCAGACAGAGGATGAGACAGAGAGAGACTGAGACAGAGGATGAGACAGAGGCAGAGACAGAGGCTGAGACAGAGGCAGAGACTGAGACTGAGACAGAGGATGAGACAGAGGCTGAGACAGAGGATGAGACAGAGGCAGAGACTGAGACAGAGCAGAGGGTTAAACAGAGGCTGAGACAGAGGCGAAGACGGGGTTATTGAGGTAGGAGTAAAGACAGCTCTTTAGTGCGAGTGTGTGAGCGAGCAGACGGACAGGCAGACTGGCGGTTGAGAGAGCTGGCTGATTTGAATGGGTCTGGCTGGTCTTCTCTGGGGAAATTGGGCCCTGAGAGTGGAGTTGTGATTTACTCTGGGCCCCTGGCTGGTTTGTCTGTCTGGCTGATGAGCTCCAGGCTCCTAGCTGCTGGGGCCCACGCCACCAGGGGATTGGCTCTGACCAATATGTTCCCTTCCAGTCTAAAGGACAGGGCTAACACGCTACAGGAACCCTGGCCACGCGCTCGCTCTTCTCCTTCATTTAAAGTCCCTCTCTATCTCTACCTCCTTTGCTCGCTATCTATCTCACTCTCTCTCTCGCCCATTGCTTTTCTTCCTTTTCATATCAGACCTCTATCCTGCGCTCACTCCCTCTCTCTCTCTTTACCACTCTCGCTCCTGATATCGGGACCTTTTTTTCCATCTTGTCTCCTTGCCCCTCATCTCACGCCCCCTCCCTCTCCCCCTCTCCTTTCCACTTCCTCTCCCCTCCCACCCCATCTCCTCTTCTCTCTCTCCCCCCATGCTACTTCCCAGTGCTGCAGTCATTTTTCCTCACCTGAGGCTCATTGCCAGTTCCGGGGGAATGTATGGCTTTATTTGTACGGCGCTGGAGTCTTATTGGATTCCTATTGCTCTGGAACAGGAGAAACACATTCCAGATTCATCAAGGGACAATTTAATTCAGAATTCATGAAGTGTGCATCCGTCAAGGTGCCGGCTCCAAGGTGCCCTGTGCATTCTCTCTAAGCTCCTTCTCTACGGTGCATCCCGCTCCATCAGTACCTCCAGGCCCATTTCCCTCCCTGATTAGAAAATACCGGTGGTTTCCTGATGTGGCTCGATATCAGGTTTAAACTAAAAAAGATATCACCTATCTCATAAGGTCTGACTCCTGCTTTAGATCCAGACACCAATCTACTGGTGAAGGGAGACTGGACACCAAGGTTAATAACCTTCACTCACCATACATTCTTCAGACTATAGAATTCCATGTCTGCTTTTCTGTGGCTCACAGAAAGTATTATCCAGGTTTCTACCACTGCCAGCCCTGCAAGATGAGAGAAATCGTTTCAGCCATTCATCCGCCCTCTAATGGGTGCTCTGTGCAGATCTATCTGGCTAATTTCTGGACATATACAGTACATAGTTTGTCTGGACCCGTTGGCTCATCTTACTCTGTGGCTTGGAGTTACAGCATACATTTGAGGTCGTATTTGGGTCATTCCACGAAAACAGTGCCTTTTGCGTCACTTTGATATGTTAAGTAGATATTGTGCACAAATATTTGTAGCCATATAAATTAAATAAAGTGAACTGTAATATAGACGACAAAGTATGTTCATATAAAAAAATGAAGGAATTAAGACAAAGTTAAAGTGCCATAATGTATCATTTTGAAATGTCCCTCTGTGCACACTCTGTGACTTCTAGGACGATTTATAGCCCACTTAAGCCCAACATTTCTCAAAATTTTCACCATCATTGTAAAGCCTTTTTGTTTTGACAAAGTCATCTCTGAAGATAATTATTTATTGAATGTGATTAGTGATTCCTCTAATCACATGAAATGTCTGCCCCTGATTTTAAGGTCAACCCTGTTCAAGTTCAATATGTGCTCTTTATGACAGAATCTTACAATTAGGTGAAATAAAAATAAAACATTGACAAAGATACACTTTGTCAACTACCCATTTAATTCCAGAGAAGCGAGTAAAATGCTGTTTGGGTCATGGAGGTGCAGCCCATAGAAGTGAGGAGTGTTCCATGGACAACCACCCTGTGTCCATCACTACTATATATCTGGCCTATATTTTTTGTTTCCCTCGTTTGAATCTGTAACTGTCCCAACATTCCCCAATAAAGATAACTAACTATAACATCAACTACCCTTTTGAATGAAGCTCTAGTCTTCTTCTCTATTCAGTCTTGGGGATGAACTCCTGTGCTTTGTGAGGAGCTGGACGATAAGCTATTAACTGTCAGAACTATTGACAGTTGCAGGTGTCAATATGGTGTACAGCAGAAACAGCCAGAAGAGTAATGGCAGAGAGAGAGGATGCCAATTATAGCTGAGGGAACCTTAAATCTACAGGACACAACACAGGGGATCAATATGCATTCACAACCTGACTGTGGTGTCCACTAGAACAGGACAGTCTACACAGGAGCTTTCATCACGAGGCCAGCTATGGGATCATTGGTGCTTCCACTCCCTCAATGGGCTGTGTCACTTCCAACTACACGAGACTCTCAGTACCACAGCCAGAATGTTTTTATTTCATTGTTTGTGGTCAAAGCAACATTCAACCTTACCTTGGTGCCTTCAATCCCCTACGACCACAACAACTAGAGGACAAGTCTACACAACACAAACAACAGGGGTGATTGACACAAATGCACCACAGACATCTGCACCAAGACAGGGGGGAAAAACCTATGTGACCCCCTTCCCACACACACAGACGCACACACAAACACACACACACAACCATTTCCCCCAGCCCCTTATTCCAGCCTCCCCCTGTCCTGACCTCTGAAACCGGTTAGAAAATGTCACACAATCTCCCTGCACAGCAGTGGCTGCAGCAGTGCTGGGATCCAATATGTTTCCATAATTGGGCCTGTAACAGGGGCAGAGTCCAAGGCAATTAATCCTTTCCTCCTCTGTTGTTTAGGCCCGGATGGCAGTGACAGGGTGCTGAGTAATTGGATGGGAGCACGCTTGTCCCCTCCACTTTACATTAATATCCCTCCACCCCGACTCTAATTCCAAACGGTGACCAGCTCCCTCGGACCAGCGACCAGCTCTCTCCGACCAGCGACCAGCTCCCTCCGACCAGCGACCAGCTCCCTCCGACCAGCGACCAGCTCCCTCCCTATATTAGCTGGCATACCCGCTGGCATGGTTGGTAGAGCAAGCAATAACTAAATGTACTGAATAAGGCTCACATTCCTTTCCATCTTTTACCCAGATTTTATCAGAGATGCAGAGAAGAATATTTAGTTTCCAGGAAGGTAATGGCAGAGAGAGAGAATGCCAACCACCAGTCAACAACATACAGACAGCTCAAGAGGTATGCTAAAATTTGCAGAAAAATAAACATTTTTTAACATAGAATAAAGCATAATGATTATGGCTATAGATTGCAGAAATAAATCTCTTTTAGGTGTTCGAAAAATGCTACATTTTCCAATTTACAGACGGGGGTCCTCGCTCCGGATGACCTGTTATTAACTGACTTGCCTAGTTAAATAAAGGTTACACATTTAAAGTAGATTTCTGACTTTCTGTGCATAATGGACCACTTAGCTGACGAAGGACAATAAGATCATCAAACAAGACTAATAACATACATTTTGGAAATTAAACCAGTTTTTTGTAACAACAACAAAAACACATAACACAATACAATCTTTAAAAATAAATAATCAAAGACAGATTTTGTCAACATGATTTAAAATAATAATTTAAAAGGAGACCTTCTGTCTATACATTAGTGAATGGAGTAGGGGACCATTTGTGGCAAGTGGTAATCCTTGCAGCTAAATCCAATATGCTTTAGTAAGAAGGAAGGGTCGAAGAGAGGTGTGAGTTCAGAGGTCATTGAGACCACATCCAGTCTGAAGGTTGTGAGACTGACAGCAGTGTAGTGATGTAAATCATTCCGTCTGAGATGATATGCAACGGCACTGAAACTGACACACCGTTCAGGACATAGCAACAGGAGATACAAGCGACAAGAAAAAGTATGTCAACCCTTTGAAATGACCTGTATTTCTGTATAAACTGGTCATACAATTTGATCTGATCTTCATCTAAGTCACAACAATA
Source organism: Oncorhynchus tshawytscha (assembly GCF_018296145.1). Classification (NCBI taxonomy): domain Eukaryota; kingdom Metazoa; phylum Chordata; class Actinopteri; order Salmoniformes; family Salmonidae; genus Oncorhynchus; species Oncorhynchus tshawytscha. Next base: position 40,479,965 of record NC_056442.1, read on the forward strand.
GACAAACACAGTGTGCTTAAACTAATAACACACAAACAATTACAGTTCTTTCTAGGGAGTTTTTCCTAGCCACTGTGCTTCTACACCTGCATTGCTTGCTGTTTGGGGTTTCAGGCTGGGTTTCTGTACAGCACTTTGAGATATATAGCCCTTCGTACATCAGCTGATAAATAAATTTGATTTGATACAGAAGTCAGAAGTTTACATTCACCTTAGCCAAATACATTTAAACTCAGTTTTTCACAATTCCTGACATTTAATCCTAGTAAAAATTCCCTGTTTTAGGTCAGTTAGGATCACCACTTTATTTTAAGAATGTGAAATGTCAGAATAATACAAATGTTCTATAGGATTGAGGTCAGGGCTTTATGATGGCCACTCCAATACCTTGAGTATGTTGTCCTTAAGCCATTTTGCCACAACTTTGGAAGTATGCTTGGGGTCATTGTCCATTTGGAAGACCCATTTGCGACCAAGCTTTAACTTCCTGATGGATGTCTTGAGATGTTGCTTCAATACATACACGTAATTTTCCATCCTCATGATGCCATATATTTTGTGAAGTGCACCAGTCCCTCTTGCAGCAAGCACCCCAACAACATGATGCTGCCACCCCCATGCTTCACGGTTGGGATGGTGTTCTTCGGCATGCAAGACTCTCCCTTTTTCCTCCAAACATAACAATGGTCATTATGGCCGAACAGTTCTATTTTTTTTTTCATCAGACCAGAGGACATTTCTCCAAAAAGTACGATCTTTGTCCCCATGTGCAGTTGCAAACCGTAATCTGGCTTTTTTATGGTGGTTTTGGAGCAGTGGCTTCTTCCTTGCTGAGTGGCCTTTCAGGTTATGTCCATAAAGGACTCATTATACTGTGGATATACAGTGGGGAGAACAAGTATTTGATACACTGCCGATTTTGCAGGTTTTCCTACTTACAAAGCATGTAGAGGTCTGTAATTTTTATCATAGGTACACTTCAACTGTGAGAGACGGAATCTAAAACAAAAATCCAGAAATTCTCATTGTATGATTTTTAAGTAATTAATTTGCATTTTATTGCATGACATAAGTATTTGATCACCTACCAACCAGGAAGAATTCCAGCTCTCACAAACCTGTTAGTTTTTCTTTAAGAAGCCCTCCTGTTCTCCACTCATTACCTGTCTTAACTGCACATGTTTGAACTCGTTACCTGTATAAAAGACACCTGTCCACACACTCAATCAAACAGACTCCAACCTCTCCACAATGGCCAAGACCAGAGAGCTGTGTAAGGACATCGGGGTTAAATTGTAGAGCTGCACAAGGCTGGGATGGGCTACAGGACAATAGGCAAGCAGCTTGGTGAGAAGGCAACAACTGTTGGCGCAATTATTAGAAAATTGAAGAAGTTCAAGATGACGGTCAATCACCCTTGGTCTTGGGCTCCATGAAAGATCTCACCTTGTGGGGCATCAATGATCACGAGGAATGTGAAACATCATTCTTTGGGGATGCTTTTCTGCAAAGGGGACAGGACGACTGCACCGTATTGAGGGGAGGATGGATGGGGCCATGTATCGCGAGATCTTGGCCAACAACATCCTTCCCTCAGTAAGAGCATTGAAGATGGGTCGTGGCTGGGTCTTCCAGCATGACAATGACCCGAAACACACAGCCAGGGCAACTAAGGAGTGGCTCCGTAAGAAGCATCTCAAGGTCCTGGAGTGGCCTAGCCAGTCTCCAGACCTGAACCCAATAGAAAATCTTTGGAGGGAGCTGAAAGTCTGTATTGCCCAGCGACAGCCCCGAAACCTGAAGGATCTGGAGAAGGTCTGTATGGAGGAGTGGGCAAAATTCCCTGCTGCAGTGTGTGCAAACCTGGTCAAGAACTACAGGAAACGTATGATCTCTGTAATTGCAAACAAAGGTTTCTGTACCAAATATTAAGTTCTGCTTTTCTGATGTATCAAATACTTATGTCATGCAATAAAATGCAAATCAATTACTTAAAAATCATACAATGTGATTTACTGGATTTTTGTTTTAGATTCCGTCTCTCACAGTTGAAGTGTACCTATGATAAAAATTAGTCTACATGCCTTGTAAGTAGGAAAACCTGCAAAATCGGCAGTGTATCAAATACTTGTTCTCCCCACTGTAGATACTTTTGTACCTGTTTCCTCCAGCATCTTCACAAGGTCCTTTGCTTTTGTTCTGGTAATGATTTGCACTTTTCGCACCACAGTACGTTCATCTCTAGGAGACAGAACGCATCTCCTTCCTGAGTGGTATGACAGCTGCGTGGTCCCATGGTGTTAATACTTGCGTACTATTGTTTGTACAGATGATCGTGGTACCTTCAGGCGTTTGAACCAGACTTGTGGAAGTCTACAATTTTCTTTCTGCGGTCTTAGCTGAATTAATTTGATTTTCCCATGATGTCAAGCAAAGAGGCATTGAGTTTGAAGGTAGGCCTTGAAATACATCCACAGGTACACCTCCATTTGACTCAAATGATGTCAATTAGCCTATCAGAAGCTTCTATAGCCATGACATTTTTCTGGAATTTTCCAAGCTCTGAAAAGGCACAGTCAACTTAGTGTATGTAAAGTTCTGACCCACTGGAATTGTGATAGAGTGAATTATATGTGAAATAATCTGTCTGTTAACAATTGTTGGAGAAATGACTTGTGTCATGCACAAAGTAGATGTCCTATCCGACTTGCCAAAACTATAGTTTGTTAACAAGAAATTTGTGGAGTGGTTGAAAAATGATATTTAATGACTCCAACCTAAGTGTATGTTAACTTTCGACTTCAACTGTATATTTTCATGTCTTTATTGAACACAACGTGTAAACATTCACAGTGCAGTGTGGGGAAATTATGTGAACTCTTGGATTTAATAACTGGTTAACCCTCATTTGGCAGCAATAACCTCAACCAAACGTTTCCTGTAGTTGCGGATAAGACCTGTACAACGGTCAGGAGGAATTTTGGACCATTCCTTTTTACAAAACTGTAACTCCCGATCCTTTTGCTCAACCTCTCCATGGTGCCCTCGTTCTCTCCCTCTCTCCCCCAATTCTCTCCACGGTGCCCTCGTTCTCACCCTCTCTCCCCCACTTCTCTCCATGGTGCCCTCGTTTCCTCCCTTTCTCCCCCACTTCTCTCCATGGTGCCCTCGTTCTCTCCCTCTCTCCCCCACTTCTCCCCATGGTGCCCTCGTTTCCTCCCTCTCTCCCCCACTTCTCTCCATGGTGCCCTCGTTCTCTCCCTCTCTCCCCCACTCCTCTCCAGGGTGCCCTCGTTCTCTCCCTCTCTCCCCCACTCTCCACGGTGCCCTCGTTCTCTCCCTCTCTCCCCCACTTCTCTGCATGGTGCACTCGTTTCCTCCCTCTCTCCCCCACTTCTCTCCACGGTGCCCTCATTTCCTCCCTCTCTCCCCCACTTCTCTCCATGGTGCCCTCGTTCTCTCCCTCTCTCCCCCCACTTCTCTCCACGGTGCCCTCGTTTCCTCCCTTTCTCACCCACTTCTCTCCATGGTGCCATCGTTCTCTCCCTCTCTCCCCCACTTCTCTCAACAGTGCCCTCGTTTCCTCCCTCTCTCCATGACTTCTCTCCATGGTGCCCTCGTTCGCTCCCTCTCTCCCCCACTTCTATCCATGGTGCCCTCGTTCTCTCCCTCTCTCCCCCACTTCTCTCCACGGTGCCCTCGTTTCTTCCCTTTCTCCCCCACTTCTCTCCATGGTGCCATCGTTCTCTCCTTCTCTCCCCCACTTCTCTCCACGGTGCCCTTGTTTCCTCCCTCTCTCCCCCACTTCTCTCCATGGTGCCCTCGTTCGCTCCCTCTCTCCCCCTACTTCTATCCATGGTGCCCTCATTTCCTCCCTCTCTCCCCCACTTCTCTCCACGGTGCCCTCGTTCTCTCCCTCTCTCCCCCTCTCCACTTCTCTCCACGGTGCCCTCGTTTTCTCCCTCTCTCCCCCACTTCTCTCCATGGTGCACTCGTTCTCTCCCCCACTTCTGTCCATGGTGCCCTCGTTTCCTCCCTCTCGCTCCCACTTCTCTCCATGGTGCCCTCGTTCTCTCCCTCTCTCCCCACTTCTATCCATGGTGCCCTCGGTCTCTCCCTCTCTCCCCCACTTCTCTCCATGGTGCCCTCATTTTCTCCCTCTCTCCCCCACTTCTCTCCATGGTGCCCTCGTTCTCTCCCCCACTTCTCTCCACGGTGCCCTCGTTCTCTCCCTCTCTCCCCCACTTCTCTCCATGGTGCCCTCGTTCTCATCCTCTCTCCCCCACTTCTCTCCATGGTGCCCTCGTTCTCTCCCTCTCTCCCCCCACTTCTCTCCATGGTGCCCTCGTTCTCTCCCTCTCTCCCCCACTTCTCTCCATGGTGCCCTCGTTCTCTCCCTCTCTCCCCCACTTCTCTTCATGGTGCACTCGTTTCCTCCATCTCTCCCCCACTTCTCTCCATGGTGCACTCGTTCTCTCCCCCCCCCTTCTCTCCATGGTGCCCTCGTTTCCTCCCTCTCTCCACTCCCACTTCTCTACATGGTGCCCTCGTTCTCTCCCTCTCTCCCCCACTTCTATCCATGGTGCCCTCGGTCTCTCCCTCTCTCCCCCACTTCTCTCCATGGTGCCCTCATTTTCTCCCTCTCTCCCCCCACTTCTCTCCATGGTGCCCTCGTTCTCTCCCCCACTTCTCTCCACGGTGCCCTCGTTTCCTCCCTCTCTCCCCACTTCTCTCCATGGTGCCCTCGTTTGCTCCCTCTCTCCCCCACTTCTATCCATGGTGCCCTCGTTCGCTCCCTCTCTCCCCCACTTCTCTCCACGGTGCCCTCATTCTCTCCCTCTCTCTCCCACTTCTCTCCACGGTGCCCTTGTTTCCTCCCTCTCTCTCCCACTTCTCTCCACGGTGCCCTCGTTCTCTCCCTCTCTCCCCACTTCTCTCCACGGTGCCCTCGTTCACTCCCTCTCTCCCCACTTCTCTCCACGGTGCCCTCGTTCTCTCCCTCTCTCCCCCACTCCTCTCCCTCACGGTGCCCTCGTTCGCTCCCTCTCTCCCCCACTTCTCTCCATGGTGCCCTCATTCTCTCCCTCTCTCTCCCACTTCTCTCCATGGTGCCCTCGTTCTCTCCCTCTCTCCCCCACTTCTCTCCATGGTGCCCTCGTTCGCTCCCTCTCTCCCCCACTTCTCTCCAGCTCCTTTTCTGGACCATTTGTAATCTCTTCCAGCGACTGTTCTAAACAAATCAATAGAGCTATAATAGCACTGCTCACGCTTTGTCATTTTTATATCATTAGTTTTCTTTTTATATGCGCTTACTCTCATGCGTCAAGAGGGGGAAGGGCAGGGGGAAGGAGTGAATACAGTAGAGCACGCTACAAAACTTTATTTAGTGTTCTATGAATTTCAGATCAGTTATGTTTCATAATGACACAGCAGTGCAGTTTGCAGTGATGGGGGGAGGCAGTAGGGGAAGGGTAATGGGGGGCAGGGGTGGTGACGGAGAAGGCAGAGGGAGAAAAGGGAAAAATCGATAGGAGCAGCACACTTATCCCCAGCATGGCGGAGAGTGGATCTATTGTGGAGGAATTATGATTTATGTCAGGGGTGGAAGGGCCGTCAGGGTGCGTCAGGGACGGAGGTGTGCGCCAATAATGATTAATGCCCACTCTCGGTCCCTGGAGACAACCCTGCCTGCACTGCTCTCCCTCTCCTTCCCTTGCTCCCTCGCTCACCCCCCTTTTCAACATTTTCCCCTCTCTCACAGGTCTCCTTTCATGTACAAAGAAGATCTCTAGGTCTCTCTCTCTCTCTCTCTCTCTCTCTCGGCTGTGCATGGTGTGGGTGATGGATTCTTGGCTCCCCAGCCGTGGGGCTGCAGGACAGGAGCGGTCACTTTTAAAATGGACGTCAGCACTTTGTCTCTGCCAGGCCTGTCAGCACTCACCACACTGCACGGCAGAGAGGAAGCAAGACGGCGAAAGAGAGCGACAGCGAGAGAGAGAGAGAGAGAGAGAGAGAGAGAGAGAGAGAGAGAGAGAGAGAGAGAGAGAGAGAGAGAGAGAGAGAGAGAGAGAGAGAGAGAGAGAGAGAGAGAGAGAGAGAGAGAGAGAGAGAGAGAGAGAGAGAGAGAGAGAAAGAGAAAGAGAGAGAGAGAGAGATGGACAGAGCAGAGCCATAGAGGGACCCTGATGAAGGGAATGAATAGATGGAAGAGGCCTGGATGGCGGGGGACGGAAAGAGAAATGAAACAAAAGGAGAGGGAGAGCTTGTCTCCTCTGTCATGCCCTGGCTGTGGCAGGCCGTAGAGACAACTCAGTGATGTGAGTCTGTCTGTGAGCCTGAAGAAAGAACCATACCACGACACAACACACACGCCTGTCATGACAGAGGACCTGTAACTGTAGAGGGAAAATATCTCAACCTTAAAATCACTTTCAACTGAATGCTAAAAGCAACCCATGCACTATTGTCCTACAGTACAATATTATATCCAAATAATAATACATAGAGATAATAATAGTACATATTGAGAAGTCTGCTGAGAGTCTCTCGCCTCTTTTGAATACAGTCAACATTGTCCTATGTTCTTTGCAGAACCAAGGATATCGGAAACACCACTGAATGGGGTCAAGTCAGCGTCCATTTCTAAGTCCTTGTGCTTGGTTTCAATTACCGATTGGTCAACATTCAAAAACTAAAGCTATTATGGAGCTCATTGAACTGAATACAGGGAGAGGAATGAAAAACATGTTAATGCAATGACAATCTTTTCCATATCACCTCTGGTCCACTTAAAAGAAAAAAGAGGAAGAAAAGTAGGGGAGATTGAAATTCAATGAGCGATACAGCACACCCAGGAGACATCCATAGTGCACGTTGCTCCACTTTGTGTGGGCTATTCAAGAGGAACCTCAGTGTGGAAGGCAGCCTTTGGAACGGAGTCTCATTATTACCTGTGAGGCAGGGGTGCCCTGTGAACTATTCTAATGTGTGGCCGTGTGAATGAGACTGGGGGTAAGGGAGGAGGGGAGGGGAGAGGGTGGTGTTACAGTCTATTGTGTCCAACCACTACTTGAGTCTACATCTCAGCAACACTTGAGGATGGGCATCGCCGTTATCCGTCTCAGCCGCTAGAGAGTAAGACTAGGTCACACCACACACACACACACACACACACACACACACACACACACACACACACACACACACACACACACACACACACACAATAAATAAATACACTTATTTACCAGAGAAAACAAGACAAAAGAAAAGAGGCAGGGTAAGAAAATTATCTCAGGCGTCTATTTTCTCTCTGGATGCGAGAGAGTGGGAGGCAGAGATACAGGCAGGTAGGACTGAATAAACAGAGGGAGAGAGAAATAGAAAAAGAGAAGTGGAAGAATAGATGTGGAGCGCACAAGGGGCACTGGGTACAAAGCAAGGCTGTGGGGGGAAGGTAGGGACGACAGGGGAGGGAGCGGGGCTGAAAACCTCATTTCCACCCTCCACTGCCTTCCTCTGCCTTGTGTAAGAGATTACCCTACAGCACACGAGTTGACGGGGGCGCAGCACCCTTACTGGGGGAGAAGGGGGGTCACAAGAGCACACACACACACAAAAATGATATCCTAACGAGTTCATACAGAAAATATACAAAATATACAGATTTACAAAATATTAAATATGTAGAAAATATACAGGCAAACAAACAGAAAATCTACTTTTCAATACCCAACACACGTTCCCTCCCTGGCCTCCGGATACCACTGTGGTAATTAAGAGAGAAAGAGGTGTGTGTGTGTGTGCGTGCGTGCGTGTTTGTGCCAGCCTTGAACGTTTGGCCTGAGATGCAGCACCAGGGCCAGTCCTATCTCACCGATCGATAACAAATCAGGCAGCACCAGAGAGAGTAGGAAGAATAGAGAGGAATGGAGGGGACCAAAGGACTGTTCCTACACCCTGTCTATAGCATGAGGACATCTGACTGTCTATCCCTCACACCTACATCCACCCACCCATCCATCCCATGTGTGCATGTGTCTTTTTCTAAAAGTGTCTAGTATGATTGGCTACAAGTAAACACAGGCAGCTAGACAGCCTTTCCTGTCCCTCCAATGTCTCTCTACCTCCATGTTGTCCTTCAACTCTACACCATCCTCTGCTGCCTTATCTCGCCTCCTGTTCATTCTGTCTATCACACCACCGGCTTTCAGATCACAGAAATGAAGTGGTTACTGAGGGATACTGAGGAATAGACGGTTATTTCAAATGGAAGATTTGGTCAAAAAAATCCAGGGAATTTTTTGAAAGGCTGGATTGTGGGAATTGTGCCAAATGAATGAGAGTGATATACAGTGACCCTCGGCTAGCCATAGTGTCTGGGATAAGAGCTGCAATGGAAGCTAGCTGTTCTGCTGCTCAAAACATGCCCCCACAGTGGCAGCTATCAACTATAAATATAGAACTATGCATGCTGATGACACACATCACCTTAATGGGTGGACAGTTGAGAATGGTTCCAGCTAGCACTTTGTTAAAGAATAGTATACGTTACAGTGTGCCACGTTGTTAAAGAATAGTATAAGTTACAGTGTGTCACGTTGTTAAAGAATAGTATACTTTACAGTGTGTCATGTTGTTAAGGAATAGTATACATTACAGTATGTGTCACGTTGTTAAAGAATAGTATACGTTACAGTGTGTCATGTTGTTAAGGAATAGTATACGTTACAGTATGTGTCACGTTGTTAAAGAATAGTATATGTTACAATGTGTCACGTTGTTAAAGAATAGTATACGTTACAGTATTACAGTATGTGTCACGTTGTTAAAGAATAGTATACGTTACAGTATGTGTCACGTTGTTAAAGAATAGTATACGTTACAGTATGTGTCACGTTGTTAAAGAATAGTATACGTTACAGCATGTGTCACGTTGTTAAAGAATAGTATACATTACAGTATGTGTGACGTTGTTAAAGAATAGTATACATTACAGTATGTGTCACGTTGTTAAAGAATAGTATACGTTACAGTATGTCACGTTGTTAAAGAAAAGTATACGTTACAGTATGTGTCACATTGTTAAAGAATAGTATACGTTACAGTATGTGTCACGTTGTTAAAGAATAGTATACATTACAGTATGTGTGACGTTGTTAAAGAATAGTATACATTACAGTATGTGTCACGTTGTTAAAGAATAGTATACCTTACAGTATGTCACGTTGTTAAAGAAAAGTATACGTTACAGTATGTGTCACATTGTTAAAGAATAGTATACGTTACAGTATGTGTCACGTTGTTAAAGAATAGTATACATTACAGTGTGTCACGTTGTTAAAGAATAGTATACTTTACAGTATGTGTCACGTTGTTAAACAATAGTATACGTTACAGTATGTGTCACGTTGTTAAAGAATAGTATACGTTACAGTATGTGTCACGTTGTTAAAGAATAGTATACGTTACAGTATGTGTCACGTTGTTAAAGAATAGTATACGCTACAGTATGTGTCACGTTCTTAAAGAATAGTATATGTTACATTATGTGTCACGTTGTTAAAGAATAGTATACGTTACAGTATGTCACGTTGTTAAAGAATAGTATACGTTACAGTACGTGTCACATTGTTAAAGAATAGTATACGTTACAGCATGTGTCACGTTGTTAAAGAATAGTATACGTTACAGTATGTGTCACGTTGTTAAAGAATAGTATACTTTACAGTATGTGTCACGTTGTTAAAGAATAGTATACGTTACAGTATTACAGTATGTGTCACGTTGTTAAAGAATAGTATACTTTACAGTATGTGTCACGTTGTTAAAGAATAGTATACGTTACAGTATGTGTCACATTGTTAAAGAATAGTATACGTTACAGTGTGTCACGTTATTAAAGAATAGTATACATTACAGTATGTGTGACGTTGTTAAAGAATAGTATACATTACAGTATGTGTCACGTTGTTAAAGAATAGTATACGTTACAGTATGTCACATTGTTAAAGAATAGTATACGTTACAGTATGTGTCACATTGTTAAAGAATAGTATACGTTACAGTATGTGTCACGTTGTTAAAGAATAGTATATGTTACAGTATGTGTCACGTTGTTAAAGAATAGTATACGTTACAGTATGTGTCACGTTGTTAAAGAATAGTATACGTTACAGTATGTGTCACATTGTTAAAGAATAGTATACTTTACAGTATGTGTCACATTGTTAAAGAATAGTATACTTTACAGTATGTGTCACGTTGTTAAAGAATAGTATACATTACAGTATGTGTCACGTTGTTAAAGAATAGTATACTTTACAGTATGTGTCACGTTGTTAAAGAATAGTATACATTACAGTGTGTCACGTTGTTAAAGAATAGTATACGTTACAGTATGTGTCACGTTGTAAAAGAATAGTATACGTTACAGTGTGTCATGTTGTTAAAAAATTGTATACATTACAGTATGTGTCACGTTGTTAAAGAATAGTATACATTACAGTGTGTCTCGTTGTTAAAGAATAGTATACTTTACAGTATGTGTCACGTTGTTAAAGAATAGTATATGTTACAGTGTGTCATGTTGTTAAAGAATAGTATACATTACAGTATGTGTCACGTTGTTAAAGAATAGTATACGTTACAGTATGTGTCACGTTGTTAAAAAATAGTATACGTTACAGTATGTGTCACATTGTTAAAGAGTAGTATACGTTACAGTATGTGTCACGTTGTTAAAGAATAGTATATGTTACAGTATGTGTCACGTTGTTAAAAAATAGTATACGTTACAGTATGTGTCACATTGTTAAAGAGTAGTATACGTTACAGCATGTGTCACGTTGTTAAAGAATAGTATACGTTACAGTGTGTCACATTGTTAAAGAATAGTATACGTTGCAGTATGTGTCACGTTGTTAAAGAATAGTATACGTTACAGTATGTGTCACGTTGTTAAAGAATAGTATACGTTACAGTATGTGTCACGTTGTTAAAGAATAGTATACGCTACAGTATGTGGCAAGTTATTAAAGAATAGTATATGTTACATTATGTGTCACGTTGTTAAAGAATAGTATACGTTACAGTATGTGTTACATTGTTAAAGAATAGTATACGTTGCAGTATGTGTCACGTTGTTAAAGAATAGTATACATTACAGTGTGTCACGTTGTTAAAGAATAGTATACTTTACAGTATGTGTCACGTTGTTAAAGAATAGTATACGTTACAGTATGTGTCACGTTGTTAAAGAATAGTATACGTTACAGTATGTGTCACGTTGTTAAAGAATAGTATACATTACAGTATGTGTCACGTTGTTAAAGAATAGTATACGTTACAGTATGTGTCACATTGTTAAAGAATAGTATACGTTACAGTATGTGTCACGTTGTTAAAGAATAGTATACATTACAGTGTGTCACGTTGTTAAAGAATAGTATACTTTACAGTATGTGTCACGTTGTTAAACAATAGTATACGTTACAGTATGTGTCACGTTGTTAAAGAATAGTATACATTACAGTGTGTCACGTTGTTAAAGAATAGTATACTTTACAGTATGTGTCACGTTGTTAAAGAATAGTATACGTTACAGTATGTGTCACGTTGTTAAAGAATAGTATACATTACAGTGTGTCACGTTGTTAAAGAATAGTATACTTTACAGTATGTGTCACGTTGTTAAAGAATAGTATACGTTACAGTATGTGTCACGTTGTTAAAGAATAGTATACGTTGCAGTATGTGTCACGTTGTTAAAGAATAGTATATGTTACAGTATGTGTCACGTTGTTAAAGAATAGTATACATTACAGTGTGTCACATTGTTAAAGAATAGTATACTTTACAGTATGTGTCACGTTGTTAAAGAATAGTATACGTTACAGTATGTGTCACGTTGTTAAAGAATAGTATACATTACAATATGTGTCACGTTGTTAAAGAATAGTATACATTACAGTGTGTCACGTTGTTAAAGAATAGTATACGTTACAGTATGTGTCACGTTGTTAAAGAATAGTATACATTACAGTGTGTCACGTTGTTAAAGAATAGTATACATTACAGTGTGTCACGTTGTTAAAGAATAGTATACGTTACAGCATGTGTCACGTTGTTAAAGAATAGTATACGTTACAGTATGTGCCACGTTGTTAAAGAATAGTATACGTTACAGTATGTGTCACATTGTAAAAGAATAGTATACGTTACAGTATGTGTCACGTTGTTAAAGAATAGTATACGTTACAGTGTGTGTTTGTAAAAGTAAGGACATGTTGTGATGATAATGTTACCCACCTCATCAAGTAGTAGAGGGGCGACACGTCTCCGGATAGCACTTTACCTAAGAAATGCACGATGTTTAGTTATAAGTCATGTTATAGTTTCCAGCTGAAGAGGAGATGCTCACATACAATAGCTGTGGTTATTTGTTTTTTGGAGCCCAATGGGAGGTGAAATACTGAAAGGGACACTACAGACAGGTGGGTTGACAACGTCACGACAATGATACACACGCATCTTGGAGGCTAAAGGCAGTGTGTTGTTATGATTTTGAACGGTCAGATAGCTAGCAACAATGACAAGAAGCTGCCATGCAGGGAATCATTTCAGCTACTTGATAACTTGTCTTGAGGTGTTTTGAGGAGAGTTATGTCACATCAATGCTAATTTGGCAGATATTTGCTAGCTAGCTAAGCAACAACTGTAACAATTAATTTGAGAGACAACAAGTTGCTCACGCATCAATTTTGTTGGCAAACAACCCACCCGTCTATATGGCTCAGCAGTGTCTATGGTATAGTAGAGCTATACTGTCTATCCAAACCCAAAGGTGCTTTGAAAGATTTTGACTCAATGTAAAGTAGAGCCCCTTCAGTACATGGATAATCAGGAGCTCATCTCTGTGTGGCTAAATATAGGGCTGTGACACTCAGAGTCAGAGGTCCGTGCCTCTCGGGCTGGCCGCCAGGAGGCTGCTATTCCACATTTCCCAGGAAGGATGGGAGAGAGGAAAGAAGAAAAGAGGTGGTGTCACATCGGTGGTGAAAATAGAGCAGGTCCCAGCGGTGAAACTATTACAGCCTGTGAATTATAAAACTATTAACCAGAATGTAACTTCCAATTAAAAGATGATTCAACACCGAGATCTGATGGATGAATTTTGATTAAGTGAGGACTCCATTAGGAGCGTAGGGAGATGGACGCCGGTCGACGGCACCGCTACTTAAGAGGCAATGGTCTAATAAAGATTTGTCTCTTTTTGGGGAAAATTAAGGTTAATTACTTTAAATAACATGGCTTGGAGCACATTAAAAAACACATGTTTTATTCTCAGGACATTTTGGATAGAGTATGGGCCATGCTCGTCTGGCTGAGAATACCACGGCAGGTAATTATCGGTTAAGCATACATACAGTACACAAACACACACACACACAAACACATACAATATATACACACATTAAAAGAAAAAATATACCCGTGTGTGAGTCCAGGGTCCGGTGAGCCCCATAGCTCTGTGTCACACTGTTGTGATTACTGATGAAGTCTGCCATTGCACATTGATTGGTCAAACACAAGAGGGGGGAGTGGATGGTTATAAAGGGACACAACTGAGACCAGCTGCTACAAGTTTACACACACATTCACAAACCACAGAGTCAAATACACTCACTGTATGGCACTACACTCATACACAAGTAGGTTCAACAGTCCACCTCTTCCTCTCAGACACAAGACACGCATACATCAAATCTATTCTTGTCCGTATACCAATACATCAAGACTACAGAGGCTTTCACGCACTTCAAATTCAAACAGTCATGCCAATTCATACAGTATGGTAACTTTTCTGCAGATTTACTACTGAGTCTAATACTAACAAAGGATGCTGTTTTCCAGGCTTGTTTTGATACCAAGACACCCTCAGCCACAGCAACACTCAGCCTTAGCGACCATACTAACTGTCATGTAATCAATGTACTGTACATTTCCCACTCATTTGATTTGTTTATAAAGTCTGTGCCAGCTTTGACCACTGAGGAGACTCTAAAGGGGGATACCCTACTCGGGTCTTGGGTGGATCCCATTCTGTTCTCCCTTTCACAAGTAACTTTTACATTTGTAACCGAGGAGGTGAGTAGGTACCGGCCCTTTCTGAGGGAAGAGGAGGAAGAAAGGAGGAGTAGGAGGAGGAGGAGAGGAGAGAGAGGGCTTGTCTGCTGTGTAATTGACAGTGACAGAGAGCAGTCAGCCCTGATTAGTTCAGGCTTGGTAAGCAGTTCATTACCAGCTGGGGTTGAAGGGGTGGGATGGAAAGTGGGAAGAAGAGAGGAGAGGAAGAGGAGAGGAAGAGATGTGAAGAGATGTTGGCTGAGCCTTGGCACTGTGTGTCCCATAATTAGAGAATACAGACAGGGGCCATCACAACATGGCTGATTACTCCTCTGGCTTTAATATATTCTTTACGCTGTGCGATCACTGTTCTCCTCTGGGTTCCTTGTAGTTACTGTGGAATAGAATGTGGTACTGGACTGATCTGGTTCTTCAGATCTTGTGCATGACAGAGGTGGTGAGCTGCAGTGTGATGTGGTTAGCTTGCAGCAGACATACTTGTTAGTTGGACTATACACACACTACAAGATCAGTAAACCATAACAGGAGATTTCAGAAGGGGGATAGAACGGTTGGTGGGTGAAGAGATGCTCACAGCAGCCGCTGGGCAAATAACTTCTGGAAGTTTGAAATAAGAAAATGCACTCGTCCGCACAGGGCAAACAGGCGGGTGGCGAGCCAATCATGTGCTCTAATGTTCTACTTGCCATACGGCACACAGAACCTTCCCGGCACTAAGCTCTCGGTAAAACACTGGGGGGTGGGGAGGGGGGTGAGATGTGGACTGAGCCTCACGGTGGTAAACACTATAGGGTCTCTCCCCCTCTTCCTCCCTTCCTATCTTTCCTCTCCATCTCCTAAAATTGTGTTCTGCATTGTCTCCCCTCAGTCGGCTGAAATCTCCCAGAGCTACACAACACTGCTCTGTCTACGGACAGCACAGACTGATCAAATAGTGTGTGCGTGTGCGTTTGCTTGTGCGGGTGCAAGTGCGTGTGCATTTCCGTGGGATAGAGAGCGAAAGAGAAAAAGATCATATTTGTGTTATTGCCAGGGAATAGCAGCCTAATGTAGAATTGCAGAAGCCAAGGCCTGTCCCGAACTGTTCCATCATCTAAATTCTAATCAAACATCATTTACAGCTTGTTTTATTTGGGCCTCTTGAGAGACTGTCCCTCCTGCCTCTTTGCCATGGCAACCAGTGTCTCATTTCAGAAGTGTCATGCCACATTATCATCTCTGGCTCACACACTCTGCCTGACAACTTCTCCCAGCCCCTGATGACAAAATGCACAGCCTTGCTCTGCACCTCGTGGTCTCACTCTCTCTCTCCCAGCCCCTGGTGACAAAATGCACAGCCTTGCTCTGCACCTCGTGGTCTCACTCTCTCTCTCCCAGCCCCTGGTGACAAAATGCACAGCCTTGCTCTGCACCTCGTGGTCTCACGCTCTCTTTCTCTCGTCTTTTTTTGTTCTGCTATTCTCTCTGTTCCTGTGGAAATTCAATGTGTGATATACCTTACCTAATTCGATACAGGACCTCAGATCTGCATCTGTAACACAACAGAAAATATAGATTTAATTATAGATAACAGATTACCAATTTTCATCAAAGTCATATAATCATTCAGTATTTAGACGTACAAAATATGTTGCGCATTACAATGATATAACTTTAGAATGTGGTAAATGAGTGAATATATGCCTGTATTTCTATTTATTTTCTTACGTAGTATTGGTCCAATGACAAGTGTACTGTAAAAACAAGCAAGGTGACTAAAGTAAAAAATAGAATTTTAGCCCAAATAAACCACATGTTCCATTGATTGGAAACCCACCACTGTTTTGATATCAGCCTATCACAAAACATCAAATCAAAATATTGGTGAAGACCTCCACTTATCAGACCTGGTTCATGTGTTTCGGCACGCAATGCAAATTAGATGCCGTGGAGGAACAACCATGCGTCCTCCGCCATGTTAAATAACCAGCATCAATGCAGGGCTCGAGCCTGAAGAGAGGCAATCATTTGCAAGGATATTTGCTTACATGTGTATCAGCAATTTGGTGAATTCCGATTTGTCATCCCCCCTCCTCACCCCTCCTTCCCGCTGTGTGAGCGGTGGCGTGCAGAGCAGGTACACATCAGCATGGTGGGCTGTGGGCCAGCTGCTGAGACTGAGGCTGCACTCCTTCCTCCTCCTCCTCCTCCTCCTCCTCCTCCTTTATCTACAGGGAATGAGATTCCCATCATCAGAGGCTGCAATTTTCACGAAACAATGTGAGATCACACGGCACGGTGGCGAGGCTCGGCAGCCCCTGGCCGCTGAGGTGCCCAGCGTCTATGCAGATTGAGGGATTAATGTCCCTGTGTGTGTGTGTGTGTGTGTGTGTGTGTGTGTGTGTGTGTGTGTGTGTGTGTGTGTGTGTGTGTGTGTGTGTGTGTGTGTGTGTGTGTGTGTGTGTGTGTGTGTGTGTGTGTGTGTGTGTGTGTGTGGGGGGGGAGACAGGGAGGAGAGTGTAGATTGTGTGTGTGATGGTGGATGTACTGCGGTGTACCTTCTAACAAGACAGAAGGTTCAAGCAGGGTAAATGGAAAAAGTAGTCATCTTTCTCTCTCTGCACCCCTCCCTTTAATATCAGCGTATTCAAAAGGAAGCCACTAAGCTGCAAGGCCCCTCTTAAACATGTGAGACAAAGATAAGCAGTGGGCTGTGGTGGAAAGACACAGAGTGAGTGAGCATGACTTTGCCAGGGGAAAGTTTTCTGGCTGAAAAACGAAAGGCTCTAGACAATTTGGGAGGCAGTGTTCCATAAGCACGGAATAAACAGAGCATCAATACTGTGCATTGAGGCTGTGTGTGTAGAGACTGTGCATTGAGGCTGTGTGTGTAGAGACTGTGCATTGAGGCTGTGTGTGTAGAGACTGTGCATTGAGGCTGTGTGTGTAGAGACTGTGCATTGAGGCTGTGTGTGTAGAGTCTGTGCTTTGAGGCTGTGTGTGTAGAGACTGTGCATTGAGGCTGTGTGTGTAGAGACTGTGCATTGAGGCTGTGTGTGTAGAGACTGTTCATTGAGGCTTTGTGTGTAATGACTGTAGAAGTGTGGTTCAGTGACAAAGTGCAGAATGTGTGTGTGCGCGCAATTGTGCCTGCGTGCGAGCAATGCAAACCAATGTGTGTGTGTGTGTGTGTGTGTGTGTGTGTGTGTGTGTGTGTGTGTGTGTGTGTGTGTGTGTGTGTGTGTGTGTGTGTGTGTGTGTGTGTGTGTGTGTGTGTGTGTGTGTGTGTGTGTGTGTGTGTGTGTGTGTATGAGTGAGTGAGCAAAAAAGAGAGAGTCAAAAAGAGAGACTTGCGAATGAAATTGAGAGCGAGAGAGAGAAAGGGAGAAAGACCTGCGAGTGAAAGTGACACTGTGTGGCTGGTTCCAGGTCCTTGCTGTAATTTCCTGGCAGGCAGCAGGATTTTGCCTTGCCGTGGGCTACAGCTACGGTGGCTGGCTCTGCTGTGGAGCAAACATCCAATCAGAGTCTGAACCACTCACCTCACTGACCTTCTGTGAGAGCTAAGCTGCTCCCTCGTTGGTAGGGGCACCATGTGAATACTGGACAAACACACACACACACACCACACGCACACCAACTGATGCATTTTTTATTTGATTTTGTATAGTACATTACATCTTCGGGCTCACATGAAGAAAGAACATTAATGAACATGATAAAAATAAGTTTTAAAAAATCCCTCCAAAAAAACACTGTTAGGGCTCAGTAGCCAGGAGAGGAAAGAGAACAGAGCAGTGCATCAGAGTGCGTTGGTCTGTGGCCTGTGAGAGGAGAGAGCAGCAGGAGAGAAGTGATAGTCTCTCTGCCTCCAATTCATCAGACAGAGAAAACGAGAAAGGCCCCAGCATGAACATGAGGAGCAGTACATCAACTATAAGCTGCCATCTCTTTCTTCAACCCTGTCCCTCCCTTAAACAAACACTCTCACACACTCTCTCTTTCTCTCTCTCATTCTCTCTTTCATTCTCTCGCTCAAATTCTCTCTCATTCTCCCCCTCTGTCTCCCTCTCACCCTCTGTTTACACATCCACTGGCCGGATCCTCTTCTGACCATATTGGATGCTTGAATGATGACTAATCAACCAAACTTAATGATGATTCTCTGCAGGCACGGGGAGGCACGGAGGTAGAGGTAGGTAAAGGGGAGATGAGGAAAGGCTGGGGGGGTCTGTGGCCAGGTGTAGATATACCACAGACCTTGTCAGAGCAGGGCTCCTACAGCAGACACCCTGACAGCCTTAGTCTCCAAACCCCACAATGCACACACACACAGCCGGTAGTGTGTTGTGTCATACACTGAACACAACACAATGTTAGAGTGGTCAGATGAGCCAATGGGCTAAAGTCAGAGACTAAGGATCAAGGTCAGTAAGATCCCTATTGAAGGTAATGGGATTGTCTGTACATTATGTACTGTATTGGCTACACATTTAGTGTACTCCTGAATACCCTGCTTACTCAAAGTGGCTACACATTTAGTGTACTCCTGACTATCCTGCTCACTCAGTAGCTTACACATTTAGTGTACTCCTGACTATCCTGCTCACTCAGTAGCTTACACATTTAGTGTACTCCTGACTATCCTGCTCACTCAGTAGCTTACACATTTAGTGTACTCCTGACTACCGTGCTTACTCAAAGTGGCTACACATTTAGTGTACTCCTGACTACCCTGCTTACTCAAAGTGGCTACACATTTAGTGTACTCCTGAATACCCTGCTTACTCAAAGTGGCTACACATTTAGCGTACACCTGAATACCCTGCTTACTCAAAGTGGCTACACATTTAGTGTACTCCTGAATACCCTGCTTACTCAAAGTGGCTACACATTTAGCGTACACCTGAATACCCTGCTTACTCAAAGTGGCTACAGATTTACCGTACACCTGAACACCCTGCTTACTCAAAGTGGCTACACATTTAGCGTACACCTGAATACCCTGCTTACTCAAAGTGGCTACACATTTAGCGTACACCTGAATACCCTGCTTACTCAAAGTGGCTACACATTTAGCGTACACCTGACTACCCTGCTTACTCAAAGTGTCTACACATTTAGTGTAGTCCTGACTATCCTGCTCACTCAGTAGCTACACATTTAGTGTACTCCTGACTACCCTGCTTACTCAAAGTTGCTACACATTTAGTGTACACCTGACTACCCTGCTCACTCAGTAGCTACACATTTAGTGTACACCTGACTACCCTGCTTACTCAAAGTGGCTACACATTTCGTGGAGCAAATTGGCGAATAACTCATGAACCATAATGTACCAAAGAGCTGTCAGCAATTGTGTGTGAGGGACTCATTTAACACTGGGAGTGAATGGGGGGGGGTCTGACATTGACAACAGGCAGACTAAACAGTGTAATATTATCACTAGTGTGGGACCTACTACTCACACTAAACACTGTACAGTATTATTAACAGGTGTCATTTCACATAACTACAGTTGTCTGCAATAAACAAAAGTATATGGACACCCTTTCAAATGAGTGGATTCTGCCTCTGGAAGCAACGTCAGCACAAGAACTGTTCGTCGGGAGCTTCATGAAATGGGTTTCCACGGCCAAGCAGCCGCACACAAGCCTAAGATCATCCTAAGATCACTATGAGCAATGCCAAGCGTTGGCTAGAGTGGTGTAAAGCTTGCCGCCATTGGACTCTGTACTCCCTGTTCACCCACGACTGCGTGGCCACGCACGCCTCCAACTCAATCATCAAGTTTGCGGACGACACAACGGTCGTAGGCTTGATTACCAACAACGACGAGGCGGCCTACAGGGAGGAGGTGAGGGCCCTCGGAGTGTGGTGTCAGGAAAATAACCTCACACTCAACGTCAACAAAACTAAGGAGATGATTGTGGACTTCAGGAAACAGCAGAGGGAACACCCCCCTATCCACATTGATGGAACAGTAGTGGAGAGGGTAGTAAGTTTTAAGTTCCTCTGCGTACACATCACAGACAAACTGAATTGGTCCACTCACACAGACAGCATCGTGAAGAAGGCGCAGCAGCGCCTCTTCAACCTCAGGAGGCTGAAGAAATTCGGCTTATCACCAAAAGCACTCACAAACTTCTACAGATGCAGAATCGAGAGCATCCTGTCGGGCTGTATCACCGCCTGGTACGGCAACTGCTCCGCCCACAACCGTAAGGCTCTCCAGAGGGTAGTGAGGTCTGCACAACGCATCACCGGGGGCAAACTACCTGCCCTCCAGGACACCTACACCACCCGATGTCACAGGAAGGCCATAAAGATCATCAAGGACAACAACCAAGATCATCAAGGACAACAACCACCCGAGCCGCTGCCTGTTCACCCCGCTATCATCCAGAAGGCGAGGTCAGTACAGGTGCATCAAAGCTGGGACCGAGAGACTGAAAAACAACT
The DNA here is from genome assembly GCF_018296145.1 of Oncorhynchus tshawytscha. Taxonomy (NCBI): domain Eukaryota; kingdom Metazoa; phylum Chordata; class Actinopteri; order Salmoniformes; family Salmonidae; genus Oncorhynchus; species Oncorhynchus tshawytscha. The sequence goes on from NC_056442.1 coordinate 40,500,554, forward strand.
TCTATCTCAAGGCCATCAGACTGTTAAACAGCCACCACTAACATTGAGTGGCTGCTGCCAACACACTGACTCAACTCCAGTCACTTTAATAATGGGAATTGATGGGAATTGATATAAAATATATCACTAGCCACTTTAAACAATGCTACTTAATATAATGTTTACATACCCTACATTATTTATCTCATATGTATACGTATATACTGTACTCTATATCATCTACTGCATCTTTATGTAATACATGTATCACTAGCCACTTTAAACTATGCCACTTTGTTTACATACTCATCTCATATGTATATACTGTACTCAATACCATCTACTGCATCTTGCCTATGCTGCTCTGTACCATCACTCATTCATGTATCTTTATGTACATATTCTTTATCCCTTTACACTTGTGTGTATTTTTATTTTATTTTACCTTTATTTAACCAGGTCAGTTAAGAACAAATTCTTATTTTCAATGACGGCCTAGAAACAGTGGGTTAACTGCCTGTTCAGGGGATCTTAACACTACAGCATACAATGACATTCTAGATGATTCGGTGCTTCCAACTTTGTTGCAGCAGTTTGGGGAAGGCCCTTTCCTGACTCAGCATGACAATGCCCCTGTGCACAAAGCGAGGTCAATACAGAAATGCCTTGTCGAGATCGGTGTGGAAGAACTTGACTGGCCTGCACAGAACCCTGACCTCAACCACATCGAACACCTTTGTGATGAATTGGAACACCGACTGCGAGCCAGGCCTAATCACCCAACATTAGTGCCCAACGTCACTAATGCTCTTGTGGCTGAATGGAAGCAAGTCCCCGCATCAGTATTTCAACATCTAGTATAAAGCCTTCCCAGAAGAGTGAAGGCTGTTATAGCAGCAAAGGGGGGGCCAACTCCATATTAATGCCCATGATTTTGGAATGAGATATGTCCACATACTTTTGGTCATGTACTGTATAAGGAAGCAGCAGGTGGGCCCATGTTGGCCTGATAAAGAGCACCGCAGAAGAGCTGACAGGACTTGAAGTGATGTAGAGTTTCAGCAAAAGAGTTACACTGCTATTAGATTCACTGTAAAAACACAGTATATATCAGTTTCAAAGCAAAGGCACAAGGACACACAAAGATTCTCTGTCTCTCATACACACACGTACACAGACAAACACGGCCGCACACACATACACACCACAGATATAGCTGTGCTTATTTCAATCAGGTGACATTTGTTGTTAACGAACACTGGAGAGGAGGTATGCCACTGGCTAACCTTTCAGCAGTGAATTATGGGAATTTACCTTCATGCCTCAGTGCTTTTGCTGTTCGGCTGCCGTTAGTGTCTAAATCAAAGGCTGGATCTGCTACATCGGCATTTTCCCCTCTGCAAGGGCAGCCGTCGCACAAGCGCTTGATGATGGGTGACATTTACCACGTAGCAGTGTTGTGGCCTTGTGCTATTGCAGACAGCGGCACAGCGCCCAGGAAGCACACACAAGTCAACAGCAGCTCTGCAATGGCAGCCATATTACCTTCATATCCCCTTACAACAACAAAATACTGTGTGTGTGTGTGTGTGTGTGTGTGTGTGTGTGTGTGTGTGTGTGTGTGTGTGTGTGTGTGTGTGTGTGTGTGTGTGTGTGTGTGTGTGTGCGTGCGTGCGTGCGTGCGTGCGCTCCTTGGGAGAGCCGAGCGACTGACTCTGCCTGACTCCGCAAAACTCGACCCGTCTCTTCCTCAAGACGTCTCTAATTTATTTTACGGCTCAACGTAATTTTCCCTCAAAATGCTGTTTTCTCTTCTCACAGGCTCCTCTTCAGCATGTATTGTAATTACTGGTGGCTCGCTTTGATCTGAGTCCTGCTCCTCACTATACACGGTCTCCAGCTTCCCTGGGATCTCATTTCATTAAGGAGCCTCATCTCTTCGTCTCTTTTTGGCGTGCTATTTATTTTCAGAGATCCAGCTTCAGTTACAGAGGAGGAAGGGAGGGAGGGAGGGAAGGGAAGGGAGGGAGGGGGAGGGAGGGAGGGAGGGAGGGAGGGAGGGAGGGAGGGAGGGAGGGAGGGAGGGAGGGAGGGAGGGAGGGAGGGAGGGGGAGGGAGGGAGGGAGGGAGGGAGATATAAAGTGGTAGGTTGTATATCATAGAACAAAAAAAAAATTTAAAGGGGGAGACTCTGTCAGAGCGCTGCATGCCATGTAGTTTTCCCATCCCACATCGGTCGGATATGTGCTGGGCGGTTCTAAAACCCGGTCCGTAGGGGTTTGGGAGAAACGAGAGGTGGGGCTGCTGGGGGAGGCGAGGGTTGGATTAGCTCTGGCGTCCGAGTCGAGATTACCTCATTAAAAGTTGGAGCGGAGGGTTAAGGAAGCTTTCGTCTACGCCGGCTGATGTTAAGTGCTTCTGTAATTTTGTGCCTCCCAAATCAATCACGGCGTTAACACGTACTGTATAGCACACTGGACATGCTGTAGGAGACGTCTCAAAGCAGGGGATGGCAGGGGATGAGCTGGGAAATCATTTTAATGGCTCTTTGTTCGTTCAGAAGCAAACTAAAGCAAACTAAGTGAAATGGACAAATCCCCTCCCAAACTATCTCTGCTCTTACTTGCGTATCCTCAATCATTCAGCATATATGTTACATGGCTACATTGCTTTTCAACAGCAAATTCTATTGTGATACACCCCCCATCTGATCAAAAGTCTTAACCTACATATGACTGTATGACTGCATTATTCCAGAAACTAAATCCCATGAAGGAAACAGACAGACAGAGGTTAGTCTATATCACCCCGATACTGTATTGAGGAAGACATTCCCAGTAGGCCAGCATTATCTCCCGGGAGTCACAATGAAGCTCTTTGCATGTTATTACCCCCAAGTCTATTCTTCAGGATAGAAGCAAGTAGGGTTCAAATGAGTCCAGTGTTCTTCTGTCTCCAGCCTAGTTACAACAGGGAGCAGGAGGAGGATGTCAGGAAGGCTTGACGGTCGGACCACGAAACGGTCCACGTTATCTCCCTGGGACAGGACAGAGCCAGGCATTTTCAGAGCGCTGTTTTCAACCTGTGACCGCTCGCTGTGTCGCCATTAACACAGAGTTAATTAAAGCACAACTCGTTCTCTTAGCAGGGGGCCTGAGCCTGCCATTTACAACAAATCTACCACACTGGTAACACAATACACACACACACTGCTAACAGACACACACACACATGCATACACACACACACATGCATACACACACACACATGCAGACACATACAGACATGCTGAACGATTAATCAAATGGCAAACTAGACTATTTTTTTATTGACCCCCTTCTTTTTTTGCACTGGCTCTATAGACTAGACTGGCTCTATTCCCACACACATTCTAACACATACCACACAGATACTCCAACACACACAAGTAATGGCGCCGGAGGGCCGTTTTATTGGCTCTTATCCAACTGTGCTATTTTGTTTGTTTTTTTGAATTGTTTGTAACTTATTTTGTACATAATGTTGCTGCTATCATCTCTTGTGACTGAAAAGAGCTTCTGAACATCAGCACAGCGATTACTCACCTCGAATTGGATGAAGAATTTTTTTTTATGAGGCAGACAGAAAGGATATTTCCAGACAGAAAGGATACTTCCTTTCCCATCTGTACTGTTAGCTAACGTTCAATTGCTGGAAAATAAATGGGACAAATTGAAAGCACGAATATCCTACCAACGAGACATTAAAAACTGTAATATCTTATGTTTCACCAAGTCGTGGCTGAGCGACGACATTAAGAACATGCAGCTGGCGGGTTATACACTCTATTGGCAGGATAGAACAGCAGCCTCTGGTAAGACACGGGGCGGGGGCCTATGCATATTTGTAAACAACAGCTGGTGCACAATATCTAAGGAAGTCTCAAGGTTTTGCTCGCCTGAGGTAGAGTATCTCATGATAAGCTGTAGACCACACTATCTACAAAGAGTTTTCATCTGTATTTTTCATAGCTGTCTACATACCACCACAGACCGATGGCAGCACTAAAACCACACTCAATGAGCTGTATACTGCCATAAGCAAACAGGAAACTGCTCATCCAGAGGTGGTGCTCCTAGTGGCTGGGGACTTTAATGCAGGGAAACTTAAATCAGTTTTACCTCATTTCTATGTGCAACCAGAGGGAAAAAACTCTAGACCCCCTTTACTCCACACACAGAAATGCATACAAAGCTCTCCCTCGCCCTCCATTTGGCATATCTGACCATAATTATATCCTCCTGATTCATGCTTACGAGCAAATATTTAAGCAGGAAGCACCAGTGACTCGGTCTATAAAAAAAGTGGTCAGATGAAGCTAAACTACAGGATCCACTGATCCTAGGCCATCATTGTAAATAAGAATTTGTTCTTAACTGACATCGCCACAGAGGTACTCTGGAGCTCTGTCAGAGTGACCATTTGGTTCTTGCTTACCTCCCGGACCAAGGCTCTCCCCCAATTGCTCAGTTTTGCCTTGCGGCCAGTTCTAGGAAGAGTCTTAGTGGTTCCAAACTTCTTCCTTTTTTTATTTTTTTATTTTACCTTTATTTTACTAGGCAAGTAAAATTCTTATTTTCAATGATGGCCTAGGAACAGTGGGTTAACTGCCTGTTCAGGGGCAGAACGACAGATTTGTACCTTGTCAGCTTGGGGGTTTGAACTTGCAACTTCCGGTTACTAGTCCAACGCTCTAACCACTAGGCTACCCTACACAATACTGTTTTGGAGCTCTACGAACAATTCCTTTGACCTCATGGCAAGGTTTTTGCTCTGACATGCACCGTCAACTGTGGGACCTTATATAGACTGGTGTGTGCCTTTCCAAATATTGTCCAAACAATTGACTTTACCACAGGTGGACTCCAATCAAGTTGTAGAAACAGGATGTACCTGAGCTCAATTTCGAGACTCATAGCAAAGGGTCTGAATACTTATGTAAATAAGGCATTTGTTTTTGTCTTTTTAATACATTAGCAAAAATGTCTAAAAACCTGTTTTTGCTTTGTGTGTACATTGATGAGGAGAAATTTGCATTTAATCCATTTTAGAATAAGGCTGTAACGTAACAGAATGTGGAAAAAGTCAAAGGGTCTGAATACTTTTCGAATGCTCTGTACACTCACACACACATAAATCTATTTTAACGCCACATACACACACACACTCACACATAGAAACACTTTCACGCTCTTCACACACACTGCCACTACTCTGTTCATTGTCTATCCTTATTGCCTAGTCACTTTTACCCCTACCTACATGTACATATGACCTAAATTATCTCAACTACTTCTAACCCTTGCACATTGACTCGGTAGTGGTCATAACGTCGTTATTGTTATTTTATTGTGTTACTGTTTCCTTTTGAATTTATTTAGCTTTATTTCGTTTTCTAACTTTTCAACTCTGCATTATTGGCAAAGGGCTTGTGCATTTCACGCCAAAGTCTACACCTGTTGTATTCGGTGCATGGGCCGCTTATAGGAGCTCTGTCCAATACTGATGATAGAAAGACTATCTTAAAACCACCAAATAATGCACACAGCTTGCGTAGCAGGACTCCAAGACACAACAATATGTAATGGAAGGACGTGGGGGGCTTTTTCACAACATGGGATCACACAGAGGTGGGGGGCTTTTTCACAACACAGAACCACACAAGACATGGGGGCTTTTTCACAACCCGGAACCACACAGGACATGGGGGCTTTTTCACAACACGGGACCTTACAGGACATGGGGGCTTTTTCACAACACGGGACCACACAGGACATGGACATGGGGGCTTTTTCACAACACGGGACCACACAGGACATGGGGGCTTTTTCACAACACGGGACCACACAGGAGATAGGGGGGCTTTTTCACAACACGGGACTACACAGGAGGTGGGGTTGTCCATCTGTCCTTCTCTACAGAGGGTCACAATCGGAGGGTTGCGGAGGGGTGGCGACACCCGCTCCAATGTGCTGACCGGTGCTGCCGCACCACACAGAGTCCTGGTAACACGGCCGGTCGCCCTCTTCCTCCGTCTCCGCTGTCAGATATGCTAGCCTGCTTTACCTGCTGCGATTCCATTAGCAGGCTGCCTGTTCCAGCACTCGAGTGTTTCTGTAGCATATTAAACAGATTAATAGAACAATGCTCCAGGGAGGGAGCGGCCTGTCAATCTCGGCTAAAAACACAAAAGCAGAAAATTAAAAAACCCTGTGGCTGAACTCCAGCACTGATAAAAAGGCGCTGGAATCTTGCGTGGAGAGAAAGGGGGTGGGAGGGACGGTCGGATGGATGGAAAAACACAGATGGTAAATATTTATTCTCCTATCCTGCTTACTGAACACACACGGACACACACAAGCACACATACAGACAAACATACGCTCATTCACGCACACACATTCATAAACAGAGCTGCTACTGTGGTGACCAGAATGACAAGAAGGAACATTTGCTCAACAAGGAAGAACATCGTAACAGCAAGAATCGAACAAACCTTCCCTTACACCAGGAGAGTCAGTATTTTATGGCTTACTTGGATAAACTACAATCTACATTCTCCTTTTAGTCCAGATGCACTATTTTGCAATTATTAGACATCGCCCTCTGTTGATTCAATGTAAATCCAGAGTGCCTCCCTGCATTCTTCCATCCTCTCTTTTCTGATGTGAAAGAATATATATCAGAGGAATGGATCTGTGGGCCAAGCTGTGCCTGGTGGTGAAGGAGGAGACGTCTCGGTCTCATCCTGTGAGATTGGTGAGAAATTCAATCTGGTGCAGCAGTCTGTTTCTGGGCGAGATACTGGGAGATTGAGTGAGGTCTACAGAGACCCGAGAGGCTTCACTCCTGTCTTTAGATTCCCAGGCATGGCACTCAAAGACGGAGAGCGAGAGAGAGAGCGAGAGAGAGCGAGAGAGAGAGCGAGAGAGAGCGAGAGAGAGCGAGAGAGAGCGAGAGAGAGCGAGAGAGATTCAGAGAGAGAGATTCAGACAGAGAGAGTCAGAGAGAGAGTCTGAGAGAGAGAGAGAGGGAGAGAGAGAGAGTCAGAGAGAGAGAGTCAGAGAGAGACAGACAAAGGCAGAAGACAAAGCCCACATCACGACAGCCAAAAAGCAAGCAGTGTGTGTAATGTGTTGTGTTGTGTGATTGGGGAAAAGATGCAAAGAGGTGGTTGGCAGATGAAGCAATATATTCTCTCCTCATATTTTATGAAGTAAAAGTGCTCTGTTTGGGAAGAGGGAACAATATACACTATATATACAAAAGTATGTGGACACTGTAGAATGTTGGCCATAGAATGTTCATACTGAAGACCTCAGTGACTTTCAACGTGGCACCGTCATAGGATGCCACCTTTCCAAAAAGTCAGTTCATCAAATTTCTGCCCTGCTAGAGCTGCCCTAGATAACTGTAAGTGCTGTTATTGTGAAGTGGAAACGTCTAGGAGCAACAGCGTCTCAGCCGCGAAATGGTAGGCCACACAAGCTCACAGAACCGGACTGCCAAGTGCTGAAGCACGTAACGCGTTAAAATCATCTGTCCTCAGTTGCAACACTCACTACCAAGTTCCAGGCTGCCTCTGGAAGCAACGTCAGCACAATAACTGTTCGTTGGGAGCTTCATGAAATGGGTTTCCATGGCCGAGCAGCCGTACACAAGCCTAAGATCACCATGCACAATGCCAAGCTTCAACTGGAGTGGTGTAAAGCTCTCCACCATTGGACTCTGGAGCAGTGGATATGCATTCTCTGGAGTGATGAATCACACTTCACCATCTGGCAGTCTGACGGACAAATCTGACAGGAGAACGCTGTTTACCCCAATGCATAGTGCCAACTGTAAAGTTTGGTGGATGAGGAATAATGGTCTGGGGCTGTTTATCATGGTTTAGGCTAGGCCCCTTAGTTCCAGCGAAGGGAAATCTTAACGCTACATCATACAATGGCATTCTAGATGATTCTATGGCAACAGTTTGGGGAAGGCCATTTCCTGTCTCAGCATGACAATGCCCCCATACACAAAGAACTTGTTCTCAACTTGCCTACCTGGTTAAATAAAGGTGAAATAAAAAGCGAGGTCCATACAGAAATGGTTTGTCGAGATCGGTGTGGTAGAACTTGACTGGCCTGCACAGAGTCCTGGTCACAACCCCATCAAACACCTTTGGAATTAATTGAAACATAGACTGCGAGCCAGGCCTATCATAAACTCAACCCATTTCAATAATCACCATTGAGAACCATGAAAACCTGCAACCCTTTAGCATTCATCTCATTGTTTTATCTTCAACAAAACGGATCTCAATCTAAACAATAGAGTTAACAAAATGCGACAGAAATCAAGCAGAAGCAAAACGCAGGTACAGTACTGATCTCACTATGTGAGTGCGGATGTTGCAAATCATTTTTAATAGTTGTCATCAGATGGTTCATTACATTAAACTATCCTGGCTAATATCCTCTAATCCAATGGCTCTCCCACATCCTGAGGCTGTGAGCTCAGAGAGAGGAGGGGCAGCGGGGGGCAGTAGCCCAGTGTATAAGCAGGTTAATTGCCCTGATGCAGAGACTGGCTGGATCACAGCAAGAGGAGCCCATTTCAGTTCATTGTAAACCGTCCCATTATGTTACCCTGTACTGTTCTGTTCCATGCCAGCCAGGCACACAGGCAGACTGACAGGCAACACAGAGGCAGGCAGGCAGGCAGGTAGGCAGGCAGGCAGGCAGGCGAGAAGGCGGGCAGCCAGTGAGTTCCAGGGGCAGCACAGAGGCAGGCAGACAGTCAGGCAGGCAGGCAGGCGAGAAGGCTGGCAGCCAGTGAGTTCCAGAGGCAGCACAGAGGCAGGCAGGCAGACAGGCAGGCAGGCAGACAGGCAGGCTCGCAGGCAGACGGGCAGCCAGTCAGTCCCAGGGGCAGCACAGAGGCAGGCAGGCTCGCAGGCAGATGGCAGCCAGTCAGTCCCAGGGGCAGCACAGAGGCAGGCAGGCAGGCACGCAGGCAGACGGCAGCCAGTCAGTTCCAGGGGCACCACAGAGGCATGCAGGAAGGTAGGGGTCTCACAGACTGTATGTGACGACGGGTGGTTGAGCAGGTTGTGTGCTCGGGGTGAGAGCGCTGACACATAGCGCCACCTAAAGGAGGGAGATGTCAAAAGCTTTGCTCCTCGAACAAACCAGCTCGGTCTAAACATATACACACAAACACACAAGTTGGTACACGATACTCTTAGTTATCAGGTGTAGGTTCTTGCATTCCCCAAAGGAAGTGTGAGTTCTCCAGTACTGAAGATGGGAGATTGTGAGATGTAGCCTAAGGAATCTTAGCCTCAGAGTTTGATCAAAACAGGTGGCTCTGGATCTTCTAATATTTCTATACCACCTGTCCTGGGGTCTGTCTCCGCCATCTTGACCTTTATATGGATGCCCTCTACTGCTCCATCCCAGAGCTCTGTGCTCTCTTCCTCTGAGTGTGACACCCTCCCCATTCACACACACACACACACCTCAAGATCCCCTCCTATCCCTCACTCTCTGAGCTGCCCTCCCTCTCCTCCTCTTCTTCCTCCCCTCCCTGCTTCCATCCCTCGTTTGCATTCCTCTCCTGGGCTGGGTCCTGGATCATCGCCCGCTCGGGCTGCCCGGCTGGCCCTGTCTGTTTTCATTCCCCTCTGAGAGGACAAGTCGTTTGGGAGAGAGGGGAGCAGATGACCAATGGCTTCTGACCTTTTCTCCCTCAATATAACTCCTCCGCACCGCGCCGAGAAAGTGGCAATCAGGCTAGGCAGAAGTGACACCCTGATCTGAGCATGGCCGAGCCCCACACAATCACAGTGTCACTTCCCATCAATATGCGACTGCAGGTGGGTGGGTTGGTGGTCGGTTGGTGGTGGGGTGGGGGAATGGAGGGGTCTGCGGGTGAGAGGAGGGTTAGCTTAGCTGTGGTGCTGCACAGGTCACAGCCAGGATTCCCCTGACAACACACACAGATTAACACAAACGCACTTGTTTGTTTTGCAGGACAGCAAAGACTAACTTGCATGCTTTCTCTTTGGTCCAGAAAGTAATTTTTCTGTTTCACCAACTACAAAAAGGATACCATTTGATGCCAGTTAGTCTTCGGCTTTCATTTCAATGCAGATTTTGAGGTGGGGACATGTGAGTTGGAGAAGCAGGGGCTTTCTCTTTTTTGTGCGGTCTCGCCATCCAATTGGTTGGTGTTGAGCTGCAGTTCCAAAGATCATTCCCACTATGAGAGGATTCATTCAGTCATTCATAGCAATAGATTACAGTGTCCATCCCGGCGTCTCCAGATTCCAGGCGAGTCAATTACATAAACCGGGGGAAAATCACAGGATAGTATTTCACGGCCTGCTCAATATGAGGCAGTTTCATGACTGTTACTGTTTGACGTGGCACATGTGGGAGGAGGACGTAAGCCAGTGTGAAATACAATGAAACGCTGTGCACTCTGGGAACACATGTTAGAACATGAGCTGCCATGAAATAGACTGACTTAGAGAGTGGTTTCAGGACATAGACTGTGGAGTAGTAGGCTCTGTTCTGTAAGCCACCAAAACAAACACGTCTGGTGTCTCAAGAGACAGCGGGGCCACAGTGAGTGTGGCTTCCTAGTGGAACAAAGTATTGTGGGATGCGGACAAAGTATGCACAGTGGTGGATTAAACCGCGTTTAAACCAAGGAAATATGTAAAGAGGAATTATAATACAGATTATTTTACAAATCACCTTAACAAAATGTCTTGGTGGAGCTGAGGGAAGAGGATAAATGAAGGCCACAGAAATGTGTGGGATATAATTAAACAAATTGTACGCCAAACTAAAGTTGTTGTTCAGGCATGAGTTTCCATGTTGAGACGAGAGAGAGAAGGAACACATCTAAGTGATGATATGCCTCAAAAGGGGGCATTATCATTTGAAAAGATCCTGAATGTGTGGCTTCGTCCCCTCTGTGCTGAAAATAAAATTGCCTGATGTGTAAGATTTACCTTTGCCACGCTTGGCCCTGATCAGGCGCGAGGGTCGCAGCTCCACGTGTCATCTGGTGGCTCCATCGCCGTGCCTCCAATTTACACACAGCGCTGCTCTGTATTTCAAAGGAGCCCCAGCGCCAGCCTCCTGTTAGCCATCGCTATCTGGGCCCCACCGCGCGGAGGCAAGATTAGGCCAGCTGGAGAAACCGCTCGCTGCTCTGTACCCCCCCTTACCCCCTCCACACACCCCATTTACATTTTCATATGAGATTTTCCTCCCCTGCTCATCCCTCCTTCGTTCTCTTCCCCCTCCTGGGCCTTAACTAGCCTGTCCTCCACACACCTTTCTCTCTAGCTCTCTCCTTTCTTCAGATGGGCTGGAGGAGAGAAGTATACCGCCACGCATTGGAGACAGCTGGTATTGCTTTCTCTCTCTCTCTCTCTCTCTCTCTCTCTCTCTCTCTCTCTCTACTCAGCTAATGGAATAATGAATTAAACTTTTAATGTAAAAACAAACAGTTCCTTAGCAGTGCAGCTTTCAATTATTTAATCTTTAAGAAAGTGACATGCTTAAGCAGAACATAAATAGATCAAAGAGTTACTAATAAATCTGAATTGAGCAAAAACGCATTCAAACAATATTGGCAAATTAAACAAGTTGGAGATAAAAAAGGAACACGCTCTCATGAGAATGTGAGCTGTTCTGTGAATTTGCAACCGAGCCTGAAACATTGTATGGCGAAAAGTGCAAAACGTCTAAATACAGACTGTCTGGGAAAGACATCAGAGCTCTACTTTCTCCCTACACTCCTCTAAACCATGTATATGCTGAGATAATGAGAGTTCTACTTTCTCCCTACGCTCCTCTAAACCATGTATATGCTGAGATAATGAGTACTACTTTCTCCCTACACTCCTCTAAACCATGTATATGCTGAGATAATGAGAGTACTACTTTCTCCCTACGCTCCTCTAAACCATGTATATGCTGAGATAATGAGAGTACTACTTTCTCCCTACACTCCTCTAAACCATGTATATGCTGAGATAATGAGAGTACTACTTTCTCCCTACACTCCTCTAAACCATGTATATGCTGAGATAATGAGAGTACTACTTTCTCCCTACACTCCTCTAAACCATGTATATGCTGAGATAATGAGAGTACTACTTTCTCCCTACACTCCTCTAAACCATGTATATGCTGAGATAATGAGAGTACTACTTTCTCCCTACACTCCTCTAAACCATGTATATGCTGAGATAATGAGAGTACTACTTTCTCCCTACACTCCTCTAAACCATGTATATGCTGAGATAATGAGAGTACTACTTTCTCCCTACACTCCTCTAAACCATGTATATGCTGAGATAATGAGAGTACTACTTTCTCCCTACACTCCTCTAAACCATGTATATGCTGAGATAATGAGAGTACTACTTTCTCCCTACACTCCTCTAAACCATGTATATGCTGAGATAATGAGAGTACTACTTTCTCCCTACACTCCTCTAAACCATGTATATGCTGAGATAATGAGAGTACTACTTTCTCCCTACACTCCTCTAAACCATGTATATGCTGAGATAATGAGAGTACTACTTTCTCCCTACACTCCTCTAAACCATGTATATGCTGAGATAATGAGAGTACTACTTTCTCCCTACACTCCTCTAAACCATGTATATGCTGAGATAATGAGAGTACTACTTTCTCCCTACACTCCTCTAAACCATGTATATGCTGAGATAATGAGAGTACTACTTTCTCCCTACACTCCTCTAAACCATGTATATGCTGAGATAATGAGAGTACTACTTTCTCCCTACACTCCTCTAAACCATGTATATGCTGAGATAATGAGAGTACTACTTTCTCCCTACACTCCTCTAAACCATGTATATGCTGAGATAATGAGAGTACTACTTTCTCCCTACACTCCTCTAAACCATGTATATGCTGAGATAATGAGAGTACTACTTTCTCCCTACACTCCTCTAAACCATGTATATGCTGAGGAGATAATGAGAGTACTACTTTCTCCCTACACTCCTCTAAACCATGTATATGCTGAGATAATGAGAGTGCTCCTTTCTCCCTACGCTCCTCTAAACCATGTATATGCTGAGATAATGAGAGTGCTACTTTCTCCCTACACTCCTCTAAACCATGTATATGCTGAGATAATGAGAGTGCTACTTTCTCCCTACACTCCTCTAAACCATGTATATGCTGAGATAATGAGAGTGCTACTTTCTCCCTACACTCCTCTAAACCATGTATATGCTGAGATAATGAGAGTGCTACTTTCTCCCTACACTCCTCTAAACCATGTATATGCTGAGATAATGAGAGTACGACTTTTCCCTACACTCCTCTAAACCATGTATATGCTGAGATAGTGAGAGTACTACTTTCTCCCTACGCTCCTCTAAACCATGTATATGCTGAGATAATGAGTACTACTTTCTCCCTACACTCCTCTAAACCATGTATATGCTGAGATAATGAGAGTACTACTTTCTCCCTACGCTCCTCTAAACCATGTATATGCTGAGATAATGAGAGTACTACTTTCTCCCTACACTCCTCTAAACCATGTATATGCTGAGATAATGAGAGTACTACTTTCTCCCTACACTCCTCTAAACCATGTATATGCTGAGATAATGAGAGTACTACTTTCTCCCTACACTCCTCTAAACCATGTATATGCTGAGATAATGAGAGTACTACTTTCTCCCTACACTCCTCTAAACCATGTATATGCTGAGATAATGAGAGTACTACTTTCTCCCTACACTCCTCTAAACCATGTATATGCTGAGATAATGAGAGTACTACTTTCTCCCTACACTCCTCTAAACCATGTATATGCTGAGATAATGAGAGTACTACTTTCTCCCTACACTCCTCTAAACCATGTATATGCTGAGATAATGAGAGTACTACTTTCTCCCTACACTCCTCTAAACCATGTATATGCTGAGATAATGAGAGTACTACTTTCTCCCTACACTCCTCTAAACCATGTATGCTGAGATAATGAGAGTACTACTTTCTCCCTACACTCCTCTAAACCATGTATATGCTGAGATAATGAGAGTACTACTTTCTCCCTACACTCCTCTAAACCATGTATATGCTGAGATAATGAGAGTACTACTTTCTCCCTACACTCCTCTAAACCATGTATATGCTGAGATAATGAGAGTACTACTTTCTCCCTACACTCCTCTAAACCATGTATATGCTGAGATAATGAGAGTACTACTTTCTCCCTACACTCCTCTAAACCATGTATATGCTGAGATAATGAGAGTACTACTTTCTCCCTACACTCCTCTAAACCATGTATATGCTGAGATAATGAGAGTACTACTTTCTCCCTACACTCCTCTAAACCATGTATATGCTGAGATAATGAGAGTACTACTTTCTCCCTACACTCCTCTAAACCATGTATATGCTGAGATAATGAGAGTACTACTTTCTCCCTACACTCCTCTAAACCATGTATATGCTGAGATAATGAGAGTACTACTTTCTCCCTACACTCCTCTAAACCATGTATATGCTGAGATAATGAGAGTACTACTTTCTCCCTACACTCCTCTAAACCATGTATATGCTGAGATAATGAGAGTACTACTTTCTCCCTACACTCCTCTAAACCATGTATATGCTGAGATAATGAGAGTACTACTTTCTCCCTACACTCCTCTAAACCATGTATATGCTGAGATAATGAGAGTGCTACTTTCTCCCTACACTCCTCTAAACCATGTATATGCTGAGATAATGAGAGTACTACTTTCTCCCTACACTCCTCTAAACCATGTATATGCTGAGATAATGAGAGTACTACTTTCTCCCTACACTCCTCTAAACCATGTATATGCTGAGATAATGAGAGTACTACTTTCTCCCTACACTCCTCTAAACCATGTATATGCTGAGATAATGAGAGTACTACTTTCTCCCTACACTCCTCTAAACCATGTATATGCTGAGATAATGAGAGTACTACTTTCTCCCTACACTCCTCTAAACCATGTATATGCTGAGATAATGAGAGTACTACTTTCTCCCTACACTCCTCTAAACCATGTATATGCTGAGATAATGAGAGTACTACTTTCTCCCTACACTCCTCTAAACCATGTATATGCTGAGATAATGAGAGTACTACTTTCTCCCTACACTCCTCTAAACCATGTATATGCTGAGATAATGAGAGTACTACTTTCTCCCTACACTCCTCTAAACCATGTATATGCTGAGATAATGAGAGTACTACTTTCTCCCTACACTCCTCTAAACCATGTATATGCTGAGATAATGAGAGTACTACTTTCTCCCTACACTCCTCTAAACCATGTATATGCTGAGATAATGAGAGTACTACTTTCTCCCTACACTCCTCTAAACCATGTATATGCTGAGATAATGAGAGTACTACTTTCTCCCTACACTCCTCTAAACCATGTATATGCTGAGATAATGAGAGTACTACTTTCTCCCTACACTCCTCTAAACCATGTATATGCTGAGATAATGAGAGTACTACTTTCTCCCTACACTCCTCTAAACCATGTATATGCTGAGATAATGAGAGTACTACTTTCTCCCTACACTCCTCTAAACCATGTATATGCTGAGATAATGAGAGTACTACTTTCTCCCTACACTCCTCTAAACCATGTATATGCTGAGATAATGAGAGTACTACTTTCTCCCTACACTCCTCTAAACCATGTATATGCTGAGATAATGAGAGTACTACTTTCTCCCTACACTCCTCTAAACCATGTATATGCTGAGATAATGAGAGTACTACTTTCTCCCTACACTCCTCTAAACCATGTATATGCTGAGATAATGAGAGTACTACTTTCTCCCTACACTCCTCTAAACCATGTATATGCTGAGATAATGAGAGTACTACTTTCTCCCTACACTCCTCTAAACCATGTATATGCTGAGATAATGAGAGTACTACTTTCTCCCTACACTCCTCTAAACCATGTATATGCTGAGATAATGAGAGTACTACTTTCTCCCTACACTCCTCTAAACCATGTATATGCTGAGATAATGAGAGTACTACTTTCTCCCTACACTCCTCTAAACCATGTATATGCTGAGATAATGAGAGTACTACTTTCTCCCTACACTCCTCTAAACCATGTATATGCTGAGATAATGAGAGTACTACTTTCTCCCTACACTCCTCTAAACCATGTATATGCTGAGATAATGAGAGTACTACTTTCTCCCTACACTCCTCTAAACCATGTATATGCTGAGATAATGAGAGTACTACTTTCTCCCTACACTCCTCTAAACCATGTATATGCTGAGATAATGAGAGTACTACTTTCTCCCTACACTCCTCTAAACCATGTATATGCTGAGATAATGAGAGTACTACTTTCTCCCTACACTCCTCTAAACCATGTATATGCTGAGATAATGAGAGTACTACTTTCTCCCTACACTCCTCTAAACCATGTATATGCTGAGATAATGAGAGTACTACTTTCTCCCTACACTCCTCTAAACCATGTATATGCTGAGATAATGAGAGTACTACTTTCTCCCTACACTCCTCTAAACCATGTATATGCTGAGATAATGAGAGTACTACTTTCTCCCTACACTCCTCTAAACCATGTATATGCTGAGATAATGAGAGTACTACTTTCTCCCTACACTCCTCTAAACCATGTATATGCTGAGATAATGAGAGTACTACTTTCTCCCTACACTCCTCTAAACCATGTATATGCTGAGATAATGAGAGTACTACTTTCTCCCTACACTCCTCTAAACCATGTATATGCTGAGATAATGAGAGTACTACTTTCTCCCTACACTCCTCTAAACCATGTATATGCTGAGATAATGAGAGTACTACTTTCTCCCTACACTCCTCTAAACCATGTATATGCTGAGATAATGAGAGTACTACTTTCTCCCTACACTCCTCTAAACCATGTATATGCTGAGATAATGAGAGTACTACTTTCTCCCTACACTCCTCTAAACCATGTATATGCTGAGATAATGAGAGTACTACTTTCTCCCTACACTCCTCTAAACCATGTATATGCTGAGATAATGAGAGTACTACTTTCTCCCTACACTCCTCTAAACCATGTATATGCTGAGATAATGAGAGTACTACTTTCTCCCTACACTCCTCTAAACCATGTATATGCTGAGATAATGAGAGTACTACTTTCTCCCTACACTCCTCTAAACCATGTATATGCTGAGGAGATAATGAGAGTACTACTTTCTCCCTACACTCCTCTAAACCATGTATATGCTGAGATAATGAGAGTACTACTTTCTCCCTACACTCCTCTAAACCATGTATATGCTGAGAAAATGAGTGCTACTTTCTCCCTACACTCCTCTAAACCATGTATATGCTGAGATAATGAGAGTACTACTTTCTCCCTACACTCCTCTAAACCATGTATATGCTGAGATAATGAGAGTTCTACTTTCTCCCTACACTCCTCTAAACCATGTATATGCTGAGGAGATAATGAGAGTACTACTTTCTCCCTACACTCCTCTAAACCATGTATATGCTGAGATAATGAGAGTAATTTCTCCCTACACTCCTCTAAACCATGTATATGCTGAGATAATGAGTACTACTTTCTCCCTACACTCCTCTAAACCATGTATATGCTGAGATAATGAGAGTACTACTTTCTCCCTACACTCCTCTAAACCATGTATATGCTGAGATAATGAGAGTACTACTTTCTCCCTACACTCCTCTAAACCATGTATATGCTGAGATAATGAGAGTACTACTTTCTCCCTACACTCCTCTAAACCATGTATATGCTGAGATAATGAGAGTACTACTTTCTCCCTACACTCCTCTAAACCATGTATATGCTGAGATAATGAGAGTACTACTTTCTCCCTACACTCCTCTAAACCATGTATATGCTGAGATAATGAGAGTACTACTTTCTCCCTACACTCCTAAACCATGTATATGCTAAACCATGTATATGCTGAGATAATGAGAGTACTACTTTCTCCCTACACTCCTCTAAACCATGTATATGCTGAGATAATGAGAGTACTACTTTCTCCCTACACTCCTCTAAACCATGTATATGCTGAGATAATGAGAGTACTACTTTCTCCCTACACTCCTCTAAACCATGTATATGCTGAGATAATGAGAGTACTACTTTCTCCCTACACTCCTCTAAACCATGTATATGCTGAGATAATGAGAGTACTACTTTCTCCCTACACTCCTCTAAACCATGTATATGCTGAGATAATGAGAGTACTACTTTCTCCCTACACTCCTCTAAACCATGTATATGCTGAGATAATGAGAGTACTACTTTCTCCCTACACTCCTCTAAACCATGTATATGCTGAGATAATGAGTACTACTTTCTCCCTACACTCCTCTAAACCATGTATATGCTGAGATAATGAGAGTACTACTTTCTCCCTACGCTCCTCTAAACCATGTATATGCTGAGATAATGAGAGTACTACTTTCTCCCTACACTCCTCTAAACCATGTATATGCTGAGATAATGAGAGTACTACTTTCTCCCTACACTCCTCTAAACCATGTATATGCTGAGATAATGAGAGTACTACTTTCTCCCTACACTCCTCTAAACCATGTATATGCTGAGATAATGAGAGTACTACTTTCTCCCTACACTCCTCTAAACCATGTATATGCTGAGATAATGAGAGTACTACTTTCTCCTACACTCCTCTAAACCATGTATATGCTGAGATAATGAGAGTACTACTTTCTCCCTACACTCCTCTAAACCATGTATATGCTGAGATAATGAGAGTACTACTTTCTCCCTACACTCCTCTAAACCATGTATATGCTGAGATAATGAGAGTACTACTTTCTCCCTACACTCCTCTAAACCATGTATATGCTGAGATAATGAGAGTACTACTTTCTCCCTACACTCCTCTAAACCATGTATATGCTGAGATAATGAGAGTACTACTTTCTCCCTACACTCCTCTAAACCATGTATATGCTGAGATAATGAGAGTACTACTTTCTCCCTACACTCCTCTAAACCATGTATATGCTGAGATAATGAGAGTACTACTTTCTCCCTACACTCCTCTAAACCATGTATATGCTGAGATAATGAGAGTACTACTTTCTCCCTACACTCCTCTAAACCATGTATATGCTGAGATAATGAGAGTACTACTTTCTCCCTACACTCCTCTAAACCATGTATATGCTGAGATAATGAGAGTACTACTTTCTCCCTACACTCCTCTAAACCATGTATATGCTGAGATAATGAGAGTACTACTTTCTCCCTACACTCCTCTAAACCATGTATATGCTGAGATAATGAGAGTACTACTTTCTCCCTACACTCCTCTAAACCATGTATATGCTGAGATAATGAGAGTACTACTTTCTCCCTACACTCCTCTAAACCATGTATATGCTGAGATAATGAGAGTACTACTTTCTCCCTACACTCCTCTAAACCATGTATATGCTGAGATAATGAGAGTACTACTTTCTCCCTACACTCCTCTAAACCATGTATATGCTGAGATAATGAGTACTACTTTCTCCCTACACTCCTCTAAACCATGTATATGCTGAGATAATGAGAGTACTACTTTCTCCCTACACTCCTCTAAACCATGTATATGCTGAGATAATGAGAGTACTACTTTCTCCCTACACTCCTCTAAACCATGTATATGCTGAGATAATGAGAGTACTACTTTCTCCCTACACTCCTCTAAACCATGTATATGCTGAGATAATGAGAGTACTACTTTCTCCCTACACTCCTCTAAACCATGTATATGCTGAGATAATGAGAGTACTACTTTCTCCCTACACTCCTCTAAACCATGTATATGCTGAGATAATGAGAGTACTACTTTCTCCCTACACTCCTCTAAACCATGTATATGCTGAGGAGATAATGAGAGTACTACTTTCTCCCTACACTCCTCTAAACCATGTATATGCTGAGATAATGAGTACTACTTTCTCCCTACACTCCTCTAAACCATGTATATGCTGAGATAATGAGAGTACTACTTTCTCCCTACGCTCCTCTAAACCATGTATATGCTGAGATAATGAGTACTACTTTCTCCCTACACTCCTCTAAACCATGTATATGCTGAGATAATGAGAGTACTACTTTCTCCCTACACTCCTCTAAACCATGTATATGCTGAGATAATGAGAGTACTACTTTCTCCCAACACTCCTCTAAACCATGTATATGCTGAGATAATGAGAGTACTACTTTCTCCCTACACTCCTCTAAACCATGTATATGCTGAGATAATGAGTACTACTTTCTCCCTACACTCCTCTAAACCATGTATATGCTGAGATAATGAGTACTACTTTCTCCCTACACTCCTCTAAACCATGTATATGCTGAGATAATGAGAGCACTACTTTCTCCCTACACTCCTCTAAACCATGTATATGCTGAGATAATGAGAGTACTACTTTCTCCCTACACTCCTCTAAACCATGTATATGCTGAGATAATGAGTACTACTTTCTCCCTACACTCCTCTAAACCATGTATATGCTGAGATAATGAGAGTACTACTTTCTCCCTACACTCCTCTAAACCATGTATATGCTGAGATAATGAGAGTACTACTTTCTCCCTACACTCCTCTAAACCATGTATATGCTGAGATAATGAGAGTACTACTTTCTCCCTACACTCCTCTAAACCATGTATATGCTGAGATAATGAGAGTACTACTTTCTCCCTACACTCCTCTAAACCATGTATATGCTGAGATAATGAGAGTACTACTTTCTCCCTACACTCCTCTAAACCATGTATATGCTGAGATAATGAGTACTACTTTCTCCCTAAAAACCATGTATATGCTGAGATAATGAGAGTACTACTTTCTCCCTACACTCCTCTAAACCATGTATATGCTGAGATAATGAGAGTACTACTTTCTCCCTACACTCCTCTAAACCATGTATATGCTGAGATAATGAGTACTACTTTCTCCCTACACTCCTCTAAACCATGTATATGCTGAGATAATGAGAGTACGACTTTTCCCTACACTCCTCTAAACCATGTATATGCTGAGATAGTGAGAGTACTACTTTCTCCCTACGCTCCTCTAAACCATGTATATGCTGAGATAATGAGAGTACTACTTTCTCCCTACACTCCTCTAAACCATGTATATGCTGAGATAATGAGAGTACTACTTTCTCCCTACGCTCCTCTAAACCATGTATATGCTGAGATAATGAGAGTACTACTTTCTCCCTACACTCCTCTAAACCATGTATATGCTGAGATAATGAGTACTACTTTCTCCCTACACTCCTCTAAACCATGTATATGCTGAGATAATGAGAGTACTACTTTCTCCCTACACTCCTCTAAACCATGTATATGCTGAGATAATGAGAGTACTACTTTCTCCCTACACTCCTCTAAACCATGTATATGCTGAGATAATGAGTACTACTTTCTCCCTACACTCCTCTAAACCATGTATATGCTGAAATGAGTACTACTTTCTCCCTACACTCCTCTAAACCATGTATATGCTGAGATAATGAGAGTACTACTTTCTCCCTACACTCCTCTAAACCATGTATATGCTGAGATAATGAGAGTACTACTTTCTCCCTACACTCCTCTAAACCATGTATATGCTGAGATAATGAGAGTACTACTTTCTCCCTACACTCCTCTAAACCATGTATATGCTGAGATAATGAGAGTACTACTTTCTCCCTACACTCCTCTAAACCATGTATATGCTGAGGAGATAATGAGAGTTCTACTTTCTCCCTACGCTCCTCTAAACCATGTATATGCTGAGATAATGAGAGTACTACTTTCTCCCTACACTCCTCTAAACCATGTATATGCTGAGATAATGAGTACTACTTTCTCCCTACACTCCTCTAAACCATGTATATGCTGAGATAATGAGAGTACTACTTTCTCCCTACACTCCTCTAAACCATGTATATGCTGAGATAATGAGTACTACTTTCTCCCTACACTCCTCTAAACCATGTATATGCTGAGATAATGAGTACTACTTTCTCCCTACGCTCCTCTAAACCATGTATATGCTGAGATAATGAGAGTACTACTTTCTCCCTACACTCCATGTATATGCTGAGATAATGAGAGTACTAAAACCATGTATATGCTGAGATAATGAGAGTACTACTTTCTCCCTACACTCCTCTAAACCATGTATATGCTGAGAGATAATGAGAGTACTACTTTCTCCCTACACTCCTCTAAACCATGTATATGCTGAGATAATGAGAGTACTACTTTCTCCCTACACTCCTCTAAACCATGTATATGCTGAGATAATGAGAGTACTACTTTCTCCCTACACTCCTCTAAACCATGTATATGCTGAGATAATGAGTACTACTTTCTCCCTACACTCCTCTAAACCATGTATATGCTGAGGAGATAATGAGAGTACTACTTTCTCCCTACACTCCTCTAAACCATGTATATGCTGAGATAATGAGAGTACTACTTTCTCCCTACACTCCTCTAAACCATGTATATGCTGAGATAATGAGAGTACTACTTTCTCCCTACACTCCTCTAAACCATGTATATGCTGAGATAATGAGAGTACTACTTTCTCCCTACACTCCTCTAAACCATGTATATGCTGAGATAATGAGTACTACTTTCTCCCTACACTCCTCTAAACCATGTATATGCTGAGATAATGAGAGTACTACTTTCTCCCTACGCTCCTCTAAACCATGTATATGCTGAGATAATGAGAGTACTACTTTCTCCCTACACTCCTCTAAACCATGTATATGCTGAGATAATGAGAGTACTACTTTCTCCCTACACTCCTCTAAACCATGTATATGCTGAGATAATGAGAGTACTACTTTCTCCCTACACTCCTCTAAACCATGTATATGCTGAGATAATGAGAGTACTACTTTCTCCCTACACTCCTCTAAACCATGTATATGCTGAGATAATGACTACTACTTTCTCCCAACACTCCTCTAAACCATGTATATGCTGAGATAATGAGAGTACTACTTGCTCCCTACACTCCTCTAAACCATGTATATGCTGAGATAATGAGTACTACTTTCTCCCTACACTCCTCTAAACCATGTATATGCTGAGATAATGAGTACTACTTTCTCCCTACACTCCTCTAAACCATTTATATGCTGAGATAATGAGAGCACTACTTTCTCCCTACACTCCTCTAAACCATGTATATGCTGAGATAATGACTACTACTTTCTCCCAACACTCCTCTAAACCATGTATATGCTGAGATAATGAGAGTACTACTTGCTCCCTACACTCCTCTAAACCATGTATATGCTGAGATAATGAGAGTACTACTTTCTCCCTACACTCCTCTAAACCATGTATATGCTGAGATAATGAGAGTACTACTTTCTCCCTACGCTCCTCTAAACCATGTATATGCTGAGGAGATAATGAGAGTACTACTTTCTCCCTACACTCCTCTAAACCATGTATATGCTGAGATAATGAGAGTACTACTTTCTCCCTACACTCCTCTAAACCATGTATATGCTGAGATAATGAGTACTACTTTCTCCCTACACTCCTCTAAACCATGTATATGCTGAGATAATGAGAGTACTACTTTCTCCCTACACTCCTCTAAACCATGTATATGCTGAGATAATGAGAGTACTACTTTCTCCCTACACTCCTCTAAACCATGTATATGCTGAGGAGATAATGAGAGTACTACTTTCTCCCTAAAACCATGTAT
This sequence comes from Oncorhynchus tshawytscha, assembly GCF_018296145.1. NCBI lineage: Eukaryota > Metazoa > Chordata > Actinopteri > Salmoniformes > Salmonidae > Oncorhynchus > Oncorhynchus tshawytscha. The sequence continues at coordinate 40,524,418 of NC_056442.1, forward strand.
ATGCTGAGATAATGAGTACTACTTTCTCCCTACACTCCTCTAAACCATGTATATGCTGAGATAATGAGTACTACTTTCTCCCTACACTCCTCTAAACCATGTATATGCTGAGGAGATAATGAGAGTGCTACTTTCTCCCTACACTCCTCTAAACCATGTATATGCTGAGATAATGAGAGTACTACTTTCTCCCTACACTCCTCTAAACCATGTATATGCTGAGATAATGAGTACTACTTTCTCCCTACACTCCTCTAAACCATGTATATGCTGAGATAATGAGTACTACTTTCTCCCTACACTCCTCTAAACCATGTATATGCTGAGATAATGAGTACTACTTTCTCCCTACACTCCTCTAAACCATGTATATGCTGAGATAATGAGAGTACTACTTTCTCCCTACACTCCTCTAAACCATGTATATGCTGAGATAATGAGAGTACTACTTTCTCCCTACACTCCTCTAAACCATGTATATGCTGAGATAATGAGAGTACTACTTTCTCCCAACACTCCTCTAAACCATGTATATGCTGAGATAATGAGAGTACTACTTTCTCCCTACACTCCTCTAAACCATGTATATGCTGAGAGATAATGAGAGTACTACTTTCTCCCTACACTCCTCTAAACCATGTATATGCTGAGATAATGAGAGTACTACTTTCTCCCTACACTCCTCTAAACCATGTATATGCTGAGATAATGAGAGTAATTTCTCCCTACACTCCTCTAAACCATGTATATGCTGAGATAATGAGAGTACTACTTTCTCCCTACACTCCTCTAAACCATGTATATGCTGAGATAATGAGTACTACTTTCTCCCAACACTCCTCTAAACCATGTATATGCTGAGATAATGAGTACTACTTTCTCCCTACACTCCTCTAAACCATGTATATGCTGAGGAGATAATGAGAGTACTACTTTCTCCCTACACTCCTCTAAACCATGTATATGCTGAGATAGTGAGAGTACTACTTTCTCCCTACACTCCTCTAAACCATGTATATGCTGAGATAATGAGTACTACTTTCTCCCTACACTCCTCTAAACCATGTATATGCTGAGAGATAATGAGAGTACTACTTTCTCCCTACACTCCTCTAAACCATGTATATGCTGAGATAATGAGAGTACTACTTTCTCCCTACACTCCTCTAAACCATGTATATGCTGAGATAATGAGAGTACTACTTTCTCCCTACACTCCTCTAAACCATGTATATGCTGAGATAATGAGAGTACTACTTTCTCCCTACACTCCTCTAAACCATGTATATGCTGAGATAATGAGAGTACTACTTTCTCCCTACACTCCTCTAAACCATGTATATGCTGAGATAATGAGAGTACTACTTTCTCCCTACACTCCTCTAAACCATGTATATGCTGAGGAGATAATGAGAGTGCTACTTTCTCCCTACACTCCTCTAAACCATGTATATGCTGAGATAATGAGAGTACTACTTTCTCCCTACACTCCTCTAAACCATGTATATGCTGAGATAATGAGTACTACTTTCTCCCTACACTCCTCTAAACCATGTATATGCTGAGATAATGAGTACTACTTTCTCCCTACACTCCTCTAAACCATGTATATGCTGAGATAATGAGAGTACTACTTTCTCCCTACACTCCTCTAAACCATGTATATGCTGAGATAATGAGAGTACTACTTTCTCCCTACACTCCTCTAAACCATGTATATGCTGAGATAATGAGAGTACTACTTTCTCCCTACACTCCTCTAAACCATGTATATGCTGAGGAGATAATGAGAGTTCTACTTTCTCCCTACGCTCCTCTAAACCATGTATATGCTGAGGAGATAATGAGAGTGCTACTTTCTCCCTACACTCCTCTGAACCATGTATATGCGGAGATAATGAGTACTACTTTCTCCCTACACTCCTCTAAACCATGTATATGCTGAGGAGATAATGAGAGTACTACTTTCTCCCTACACTCCTCTAAACCATGTATATGCTGAGATAATGAGAGTACTACTTTCTCCCTACACTCCTCTAAACCATGTATATGCTGAGGAGATAATGAGTACTACTTTCTCCCTAAACTCCTCTAAACCATTAATATGCTGAGGAGATAATGAGTACTACTTTCTCCCTAAACTCCTCTAAACCATTAATATGCTGAGGAGACAATGAGTTCTACTTTCTCCCTACACTCCTCTAAACCATGTATATGCTGAGATAATGAGAGTACTACTTTCTCCCTACACTCCTCTAAACCATGTATATGCTGAGATAATGAGAGTACTACTTTCTCCCTACACTCCTCTAAACCATGTATATGCTGAGATAATGAGAGTACTACTTTCTCCCTACACTCCTCTAAACCATGTATATGCTGAGATAATGAGTACTACTTTCTCCCTACGCTCCTCTAAACCATGTATATGCTGAGATAATGAGAGTACTACTTTCTCCCTACACTCCTCTAAACCATGTATATGCTGAGATAATGAGTACTACTTTCTCCCTACACTCCTCTAAACCATGTATATGCTGATATAATGAGTACTACTTTCTCCCTACGCTCCTCTAAACCATGTATATGCTGAGATAATGAGTACTACTTTCTCCCTACACTCCTCTAAACCATGTATATGCTGAGATAATGAGTACTACTTTCTCCCTACACTCCTCTAAACCATGTATATGCTGAGATAATGAGTACTACTTTCTCCCTACACTCCTCTAAACCATGTATATGCTGAGATAATGAGTACTACTTTCTCCCTACACTCCTCTAAACCATGTATATGCTGAGATAATGAGAGTACTACTTTCTCCCTACACTCCTCTAAACCATGTATATGCTGAGATAATGAGTACTACTTTCTCCCTACACTCCTCTAAACCATGTATATGCTGAGATAATGAGAGTACTACTTTCTCCCTACACTCCTCTAAACCATGTATATGCTGAGATAATGAGTACTACTTTCTCCCTACACTCCTCTAAACCATGTATATGCTGAGGAGATAATGAGAGTACTACTTTCTCCCTACACTCCTCTAAACCATGTATATGCTGAGATAATGAGTACTACTTTCTCCCTACACTCCTCTAAACCATGTATATGCTGAGATAATGAGTACTACTTTCTCCCTACACTCCTCTAAACCATGTATATGCTGAGATAATGAGAGTACTACTTTCTCCCTACACTCCTCTAAACCATGTATATGCTGAGATAATGAGAGTACTACTTTCTCCCTACACTCCTCTAAACCATGTATATGCTGAGATAATGAGAGTACTACTTTCTCCCTACACTCCTCTAAACCATGTATATGCTGAGATAATGAGAGTACTACTTTCTCCCTACACTCCTCTAAACCATGTATATGCTGAGATAATGAGTACTACTTTCTCCCTACACTCCTCTAAACCATGTATATGCTGAGGAGATAATGAGAGTACTACTTTCTCCCTACACTCCTCTAAACCATGTATATGCTGAGATGAGAGTACTACTTTCTCCCTACACTCCTCTAAACCATGTATATGCTGAGATGAGAGTACTACTTTCTCCCTACACTCCTCTAAACCATGTATATGCTGAGAAAATGAGTACTACTTTCTCCCTACACTCCTCTAAACCATGTATATGCTGAGATAATGAGTACTACTTTCTCCCTACACTCCTCTAAACCATGTATATGCTGAGATAATGAGAGTACTACTTTCTCCCTACACTCCTCTAAACCATGTATATGCTGAGATAATGAGAGTACTACTTTCTCCCTACACTCCTCTAAACCATGTATATGCTAAGGAGATAATGAGAGTACTACTTTCTCCCTACGCTCCTCTAAACCATGTATATGCTGAGATAATGAGAGTACTACTTTCTCCCTACACTCCTCTAAACCATGTATATGCTGAGGAGATAATGAGAGTACTACTTTCTCCCTACACTCCTCTAAACCATGTATATGCTGAGATAATGAGAGTGCTACTTTCTCCCTGCACTCCTCTAAACCATGTATATGCTGAGGAGATAATGAGAGTACTACTTTCTCCCTACACTCCTCTAAACCATGTATATGCTGAGATAATGAGAGTACTACTTTCTCCCTACACTCCTCTAAACCATGTATATGCTGAGAAAATGAGTGCTACTTTCTCCCTACACTCCTCTAAACCATGTATATGCTGAGATAATGAGAGTACTACTTTCTCCCTAACCAAACCATGTATATGCTGAGGAGATAATGAGAGTACTACTTTCTCCCTACACTCCTCTAAACCATGTATATGCTGAGATAATGAGTACTACTTTCTCCCTACACTCCTCTAAACCATGTATATGCTGAGATAATGAGTACTACTTTCTCCCTACACTCCTCTAAACCATGTATATGCTGAGAGATAATGAGTACTACTTTCTCCCTACACTCCTCTAAACCATGTATATGCTGAGATAATGAGTACTACTTTTCCCCTACACTCCTCTAAACCATGTATATGCTGAGATAATGAGAGTACTACTTTCTCCCTACACTCCTCTAAACCATGTATATGCTGAGATAATGAGAGTACTACTTTCTCCCTACACTCCTCTAAACCATGTATATGCTGAGATAATGAGAGTACTACTTTCTCCCAACACTCCTCTAAACCATGTATATGCTGAGATAATGAGAGTACTACTTTCTCCCTACACTCCTCTAAACCATGTATATGCTGAGATAATGAGAGTACTACTTTCTCCCAACACTCCTCTAAACCATGTATATGCTGAGATAATGAGAGTTCTACTTTCTCCCTACACTCCTCTAAACCATGTATATGCTGAGATAATGACTACTACTTTCTCCCTACACTCCTCTAAACCATGTATATGCTGAGATAATGAGAGTACTACTTTCTCCATGTATATGCTGAGATAATGAGTACTACTTTCTCCCTACACTCCTCTAAACCATGTATATGCTGAGATAATGAGTACTACTTTCTCCCTACGCTCCTCTAAACCATGTATATGCTGAGATAATGAGAGTACTACTTTCTCCCTACGCTCCTCTAAACCATGTATATGCTGAGATAATGAGAGTACTACTTTCTCCCTACACTCCTCTAAACCATGTATATGCTGAGGAGATAATGAGAGTTCTACTTTCTCCCTACACTCCTCTAAACCATGTATATGCTGAGGAGATAATGAGAGTTCTATGTTCTCCCTACACTCCTCTAAACCATGTATATGCTGAGGAGATAATGAGAGTTCTACTTTCTCCCTACGCTCCTCTAAACCATGTATATGCTGAGATAATGAGAGTACTACTTTCTCCCTACACTCCTCTAAACCATGTATATGCTGAGGAGATAATGAGAGTACTACTTTCTCCCTACACTCCTCTAAACCATGTATATGCTGAGATAATGAGAGTACTACTTTCTCCCTACACTCCTCTAAACCATGTATATGCTGAGATAATGAGTACTACTTTCTCCCTACACTCCTCTAAACCATGTATATGCTGAGGAGATAATGAGTTCTACTTTCTCCCTACACTCCTCTAAACCATGTATATGCTGAGATAATGAGTACTACTTTCTCCCTACACTCCTCTAAACCATGTATATGCTGAGATAATGAGAGTACTACTTTCTCCCTACACTCCTCTAAACCATGTATATGCTGAGATAATGAGAGTACTACTTTCTCCCTACACTCCTCTAAACCATGTATATGCTGAGATAATGAGAGTACTACTTTCTCCCTACACTCCTCTAAACCATGTATATGCTGAGATAATGAGAGTACTACTTTCTCCCTACGCTCCTCTAAACCATGTATATGCTGAGATAATGAGAGTACTACTTTCTCCCTACACTCCTCTAAACCATGTATATGCTGAGATAATGAGTACTACTTTCTCCCTACACTCCTCTAAACCATGTATATACTGAGATAATGAGTACTACTTTCTCCCAACACTCCTCTAAACCATGTATATGCTGAGATAATGAGTACTACTTTCTCCCTACACTCCTCTAAACCATGTATATGCTGAGATAATGAGATACTTTCTCCCTACACTCCTCTAAACCATGTATATGCTGAGATAATGAGTACTACTTTCTCCCTACACTCCTCTAAACCATGTATATGCTGAGATAATGAGAGTACTACTTTCTCCCTACACTCCTCTAAACCATGTATATGCTGAGATAATGAGAGTACTACTTTCTCCCTACACTCCTCTAAACCATGTATATGCTGAGGAGATAATGAGAGTTCTACTTTCTCCCTACACTCCTCTAAACCATGTATATGCTGAGGAGATAATGAGAGTACTACTTTCTCCCTACACTCCTCTAAACCATGTATATGCTGAGGAGATAATGAGAGTTCTACTTTCTCCCTACACTCCTCTAAACCATGTATATGCTGAGATAATGAGTACTACTTTCTCCCAACATTCCTCTAAACCATGTATATGCTGAGGAGATAATGAGAGTACTACTTTCTCCCTACACTCCTCTAAACCATGTATATGCTGAGATAATGAGAGTACTACTTTCTCCCTACACTCCTCTAAACCATGTATATGCTGAGATAATGAGTACTACTTTCTCCCTACACTCCTCTAAACCATGTATATGCTGAGGAGATAATGAGTACTACTTTCTCCCTACACTCCTCTAAACCATGTATATGCTGAGGAGATAATGAGTACTACTTTCTCCCTACACTCCTCTAAACCATGTATATGCTGAGATAATGAGAGTACTACTTTCTCCCTACACTCCTCTAAACCATGTATATGCTGAGATAATGAGAGTACTACTTTCTCCCTACACTCCTCTAAACCATGTATATGCTGAGATAGTGAGAGTACTACTTTCTCCCTACACTCCTCTAAACCATGTATATGCTGAGATAATGAGAGTACTACTTTCTCCCTACGCTCCTCTAAACCATGTATATGCTGAGATAATGAGAGTACTACTTTCTCCCTACACTCCTCTAAACCATGTATATGCTGAGATAATGAGTACTACTTTCTCCCTACACTCCTCTAAACCATGTATATACTGAGATAATGAGTACTACTTTCTCCCAACACTCCTCTAAACCATGTATATGCTGAGATAATGAGTACTACTTTCTCCCAACACTCCTCTAAACCATGTATATGCTGAGATAATGAGTACTACTTTCTCCCTACACTCCTCTAAACCATGTATATGCTGAGATAATGAGTACTACTTTCTCCCTACGCTCCTCTAAACCATGTATATGCTGAGATAATGAGTACTACTTTCTCCCAACACTCCTCTAAACCATGTATATGCTGAGATAATGAGTACTACTTTCTCCCTACGCTCCTCTAAACCATGTATATGCTGAGATAATGAGTACTACTTTCTCCCAACACTCCTCTAAACCATGTATATGCTGAGATAATGAGAGTACTACTTGCTCCCTACACTCCTCTAAACCATGTATATGCTGAGATAATGAGTACTACTTTCTCCCTACACTCCTCTAAACCATGTATATGCTGAGGAGATAATGAGAGTACTACTTTCTCCCTACACTTCTAAACCATGTATATGCTGAGATAATGAGTACTACTTTCTCCCTACACTCCTCTAAACCATGTATATGCTGAGATAATGAGTACTACTTTCTCCCTACACTCCTCTAAACCATGTATATGCTGAGATAATGAGAGTACTACTTTCTCCCTACACTCCTCTAAACCATGTATATGCTGAGATAATGAGAGTACTACTTTCTCCCTACACTCCTCTAAACCATGTATATGCTGAGATAATGACTACTACTTTCTCCCTACACTCCTCTAAACCATGTATATGCTGAGGAGATAATGAGTACTACTTTCTCCCTACACTCCTCTAAACCATGTATATGCTGAGGAGATAATGAGAGTACTACTTTCTCCCTACACTCCTCTAAACCATGTATATGCTGAGATAATGAGTACTACTTTCTCCCTACACTCCTCTAAACCATGTATATGCTGAGATGATGAGTACTACTTTCTCCCTACACTCCTCTAAACCATGTATATGCTGAGAAAATGAGTACTACTTTCTCCCTACACTCCTCTAAACCATGTATATGCTGAGATAATGAGTACTACTTTCTCCCTACACTCCTCTAAACCATGTATATGCTGAGATAATGAGAGTACTACTTTCTCCCTACACTCCTCTAAACCATGTATATGCTGAGATAATGAGAGTACTACTTTCTCCCTACACTCCTCTAAACCATGTATATGCTGAGGAGATAATGAGAGTACTACTTTCTCCCTACACTCCTCTAAACCATGTATATGCTGAGATAATGAGAGTACTACTTTCTCCCTACACTCCTCTAAACCATGTATATGCTGAGGAGATAATGAGAGTTCTACTTTCTCCCTACGCTCCTCTAAACCATGTATATGCTGAGGAGATAATGAGAGTGCTACTTTCTCCCTACACTCCTCTAAACCATGTATATGCTGAGGAGATAATGAGAGTGCTACTTTCTCCCTACACTCCTCTAAACCATGTATATGCTGAGATAATGAGAGTACTACTTTCTCCCTACACTCCTCTAAACCATGTATATGCTGAGATAATGAGTACTACTTTCTCCCAACACTCCTCTAAACCATGTATATGCTGAGATAATGAGTACTACTTTCTCCCTACACTCCTCTAAACCATGTATATGCTGAGATAATGAGTACTACTTTCTCCCTACGCTCCTCTAAACCATGTATATGCTGAGATAATGAGAGTACTACTTTCTCCCTACACTCCTCTAAACCATGTATATGCTGAGATAATGAGAGTACTACTTTCTCCCTAAAACCATGTATATGCTGAGATAATGAGTACTACTTTCTCCCTACACTCCTCTAAACCATGTATATGCTGAGATAATGAGAGTACTACTTTCTCCCCTAAACCATGTATCTAAGTACTACTTTCTCCCTACACTCCTCTAAACCATGTATATGCTGAGATAATGAGAGTACTACTTTCTCCCTACACTCCTCTAAACCATGTATATGCTGAGATAATGAGTACTACTTTCTCCCTACACTCCTCTAAACCATGTATATGCTGAGATAATGAGAGTACTACTTTCTCCCTACACTCCTCTAAACCATGTATATGCTGAGATAATGAGTACTACTTTCTCCCTACACTCCTCTAAACCATGTATATGCTGAGGAGATAATGAGAGTTCTACTTTCTCCCTACGCTCCTCTAAACCATGTATATGCTGAGATAATGAGAGTACTACTTTCTCCCTACACTCCTCTAAACCATGTATATGCTGAGGAGATAATGAGAGTTCTACTTTCTCCCTACGCTCCTCTAAACCATGTATATGCTGAGATAATGAGAGTACTACTTTCTCCCTACACTCCTCTAAACCATGTATATGCTGAGATAATGAGTACTACTTTCTCCCTACGCTCCTCTAAACCATGTATATGCTGAGATAATGAGAGTACTACTTTCTCCCTACACTCCTCTAAACCATGTATATGCTGAGATAATGAGTACTACTTTCTCCCTACACTCCTCTAAACCATGTATATGCTGAGATAATGAGTACTACTTTCTCCCTACACTCCTCTAAACCATGTATATGCTGAGATAATGAGAGTACTACTTTCTCCCTACACTCCTCTAAACCATGTATATGCTGAGATAATGAGAGTACTACTTTCTCCCTACACTCCTCTAAACCATGTATATGCTGAGGAGATAATGAGAGTTCTACTTTCTCCCTACGCTCCTCTAAACCATGTATATGCTGAGGAGATAATGAGAGTGCTACTTTCTCCCTACACTCCTCTAAACCATGTATATGCTGAGGAGATAATGAGAGTTCTACTTTCTCCCTACGCTCCTCTAAACCATGTATATGTGGAGATAATGAGTACTACTTTCTCCCTACACTCCTCTAAACCATGTATATGCTGAGGAGATAATGAGAGTACTACTTTCTCCCTACACTCCTCTAAACCATGTATATGCTGAGATAGTGAGAGTACTACTTTCTCCCTACACTCCTCTAAACCATGTATATGCTGAGATAATGAGTACTACTTTCTCCCTACACTCCTCTAAACCATGTATATGCTGAGGAGATAATGAGTACTACTTTCTCCCTACACTCCTCTAAACCATGTATATGCTGAGATAATGAGTACTACTTTTCCCTACACTCTTCTAAACCATGTATATGCTGAGATAGTGAGAGTACTACTTTCTCCCTACACTCCTCTAAACCATGTATATGCTGAGATAATGAGAGTACTACTTTCTCCCTACACTCCTCTAAACCATGTATATGCTGAGATAGTGAGAGTACTACTTTCTCCCTACACTCCTCTAAACCATGTATATGCTGAGATAATGAGAGTACTACTTTCTCCCTACGCTCCTCTAAACCATGTATATGCTGAGATAATGAGAGTACTACTTTCTCCCTACACTCCTCTAAACCATGTATATGCTGAGATAATGAGACTTTCTCCCTACACTCCTCTAAACCATGTATATACTGAGATAATGAGTACTACTTTCTCCCTACACTCCTCTAAACCATGTATATGCTGAGATAATGAGTACTACTTTCTCCCAACACTCCTCTAAACCATGTATATGCTGAGATAATGAGTACTACTTTCTCCCTACACTCCTCTAAACCATGTATATGCTGAGATAATGAGTACTACTTTCTCCCTACGCTCCTCTAAACCATGTATATGCTGAGATAATGAGTACTACTTTCTCCCAACACTCCTCTAAACCATGTATATGCTGAGATAATGAGTACTACTTTCTCCCTACGCTCCTCTAAACCATGTATATGCTGAGATAATGAGAGTACTACTTTCTCCCTACACTCCTCTAAACCATGTATATGCTGAGATAATGAGAGTACTACTTTCTCCCTTTCTCCTGAGATAATGAGAGTTCTACTTTCTCCCTACACTCCTCTAAACCATGTATATGCTGAGGAGATAATGAGAGTACTACTTTCTCCCTACACTCCTCTAAACCATGTATATGCTGAGGAGATAATGAGAGTTCTACTTTCTCCCTACACTCCTCTAAACCATGTATATGCTGAGGAGATAATGAGAGTTCTATGTTCTCCCTACACTCCTCTAAACCATGTATATGCTGAGGAGATAATGAGAGTTCTACTTTCTCCCTACACTCCCATCTAAACCATGTATATGCTGAGGAGATAATGAGTACTACTTTCTCCCTACACTCCTCTAAACCATGTATATGCTGAGGAGATAATGAGTACTACTACTTTCTCCATGTATATGCTGAGATAATGAGAGTACTCTTTCTCCCTAAACCATGTATATGCTGAGGAGATAAACCATGTATATGCTGAGGAGATAATGAGAGTGCTACTTTCTCCCTGCACTCCTCTAAACCATGTATATGCTGAGGAGATAATGAAATGAAACAGGCATGAAGAAGACGACCCTGACACTTTGACTCCATCAACAGCCACGTGAGCGGGGTGGTTGTCAACTGAAGCAGGCCACCTCTCTCTTTCTCTCCCTCCTACCTCTCTCATTCCCTCTCTATCTCTCTGAGATGGACTAGATGCTAATGGAGAAGAGAGGAGAGAGTGTTATTATTTGGGAGGCAGTCCAGGCTGAGAGAAGAACCCTCCATTCTGAATGCCTGTCTCTCTGGCAGACCTTGTTAACTCTGTTTGGGGGAGAATCTCATTTAGGGGGACGCTGGATGGACTTTAAGCCCGAAGAGAAAGGGAGAAAGAGAGAGAGAATGAGAGAGAGAAATAGAACCGGAGAGAGCTAAGGTGATGCATTGCTCCAGTAAATGCCCATGACTCACCCTGAATATCAAGGCCAGGGAATAACCCTCTCTCCGTCCTATTCTCATTGCCTTCACGTTGAACAAACACAGAGGCTTCACTTTGCCTGCTGTGGGTATGGCTTTGCAGAGATGAATAATCTCTCACTCCCAGCCCATAGAATGCACTACATTACATCTTAAGGTGCCATATACAGTAGCATCAATAGAATATTGTGTTCCTTGGAGGGAACCATGTCCCTTTGGGTTCTTCCAAGATACTAGAGGTCTTTCAAACTCCAAACATTGCTTTCTTCCGCTATATTCAAGGGATATGAGTAAAAATAAGACTGCTAAGATATTTGAGCCTGTGAATGTGTAAATATATGGTTGTGTTTGGATGGTGTGCATGTAGGAGAGAGAAGGAGAGAAGGAGAGGCAGAGAGACTAATTTTACATTTTCTGCATGTTCCCGATGGCAGACAGCTGACCTTCAGCACAGACACGCTTGGGTGGGTAACAGCGCTCAAATTACGTCCGTTCCAAAGGACTACATGAAACAGCCAGTACGCTTTAAAGTTGTTCAATTAGATTATCCTTTTCATTTCTTTCTTCTAGTGTGCAATCAAGGGACAGACACACCACCAACAACCAAACAAGCCGCTGCATATGCTGCCAAGCACACACAGGGAGGGTGAGGGAGGGAAGAGGAGGGGAGAAAGAGAGAGACTGAGACTGTAACCAATCGATGCAGCAGATCAGGATACTGCAAGTTTGTCCAGACCTGGACACAGAAAGTCTTTGAAATGTTAATATGGAAGAATTGTGTCTTATGATGCAGGATGAATACAATTAATAACAATAATGATTGTTTCTAAAACTCAAATGATAAACCATTTGAGGGAATGACGGGAAATGATTCTATTCATTTCTAAATGACCAATTACCAATGCAACTCATATGTGTGTCTGTGCAAAAATAACAATCACTTCCAGGGCACTCATGCTTACACAGTAATACACACACACACACACGTCACAGACACATCAGTCTCCGATCTCACACTTCGCTGTGATTCCGTCTCTCTCCTCCCCCTTTTCTGTGGCTGACACTACTCTGCATCCCACCATCCTGTCGAGGTGACAGTCATTTGGACAGCAGCTCATCACACATTAACATGCAGCTGTGTGTGTGTGTGTGTGTGTGTGTGTGTGTGTGTGTGTGTGTGTGTGTGTGTGTGTGTGTGTGTGTGTGTGTGTGTGTGTGTGTGTGTGTGTGTGTGTGTGTGTGTGTGTGTGGAAAAGGGAAGGAGAGGGTACTTTCAGGGGATTTGCAGTAATTATATGACAAAATGCTGGCGAATCTCTCTGGGTGCTGAATAGAGGCCCACGGGTCAGGGGATGAAGCACTCTCGTCTGGGTAATTTGTAAATGTCATTCAGGTGGGGTCCTCTGTCAAAACCACGCCAGCCGGCAGGGAGTAAGGGTGGAAGGCAGGGAAGGAGGGTGGGAGGCTAGAAAAAGGAAAAGCACAGCAACCTTTAGTCATGCAGATTATTCTAAAACAGGTGCCAGGTCTCCCTCCTTCTGAAGGACCGGTCTGCTGTGGTCTGTTGGGCTGCTGCTGACTGGTCAGGGACTTCCTCATTTTGACATTCAGTCAAAATGTGCATGAATGATACAAATATATTCATGTCATCTAATACTACTGTTGTTGTTTTGACAAAAGGTGCAGCCGATGAGAGGCAATATAGATGTTGATTCCAGTTGAAAAATATTACGTTTTTTGTTGTGTGACACTGAATTTGCAATTAATTTGTGTGAGCATGAATAGCGTGAGTATCTGTGTTTTCTGTCCCTGCTCTCAACAGACAGGTGACAGAGGTAAGACATGTGGGGGGAAGGGTGTGTGTTGTCAAACGAGCCCAACAACAGAGCGTGTTACTCCGGCTTCAAATAATCACTGCGACGCGTATAGCCCAAGCCTCAATCGATGCCCTATTACCATTATCTTTGAAAAGAGCTGGCTCATTTTCCTCTAAGTGGCCGATCAGTGTTGCCTGTAAACCAGGGCATTAGGTGCCGCCTGCGCCCCCCCAACATGCCAGCCCAGGGGAGTGACACCCCCACCTTCAGTCACCCTAACCCTGTCCGAGGGGAACCGTGAGGAGGCATGGCCGTCATCTTCAATACAACCTGAGGTGGTCATTCGTATGTAATCATGAAACCATGGTGGCTGGGAATGCATTCTGAACACAAAGCGTCAAGGACTCTCTTTCTGGCTCAGTCGCTGGAGGAATGCACTAGAGTCACACTAAGGTTTGTAATGTTTGCTCTCACCCACTCACTATTTCTGTGCATATATTTAATACTATGAGCACAAATACAATAAGGTGAAATCAATGGCTTTTTAAATGCATGTTACTTAAAGCTGAGGTTAACTTTTAACATTGGTGATGCCAGATGTAGAAACCTTCAAAAACGTTAAGAATTCCCCTCATTTTGAAGTTAATGCATCACAGTGTTTGATTGTCTGCAGTGTGTTAATTGCTGGGCTAGTGAGCTAAGAGCTACAGCAGCATACATGTGACCCTAAGAAAATGCCAATCAATGGCCCCCACAAGAAACCCTATGTGTCTAGCTAATTGAATTTCAATGAAACCAAGGTTGGGTTTTCTAGTTTTAATCTGTGTTGGTTTACTCAACAGATTAATTCAGTTCCAACCTTCCAGGCAACAATCATTCGTATAAAATAACAAATATTGAGCTTCGAAGACACTGTCCATGGACATGAGCCACCAAGACAGGGCATTGACAGAAGTAGTGTCGTAATGCTACGAGAAAGCAAAGACTTCCTTTAATATGATTAAAAAGCCATCATCAATGGACAGAATCAGCTACCAGAAACAGATCAAGGACAGAGTGTTTACAGTGGAACAGAGAAAGCAGACAGCTTTCAATTCAGTAAACAAAAGCAGGAGAAAACTCTGTCTAAACCAATACAACAAGAGTTGAAGATTCTAGCCGCATTAGAAAAAGTAGACCAATTTATTTCTAAAAGAGAGGGAAAGGACAAATAAACTGCTCAGACATACATTTCCTGCAGTGGTGCGCGAGGCACTCATTGGTGACTTTTATGGCTAGGTAGTGGGAGGAACGGCACTCTCAGACTATTGGTTTTTATTACAGAGGGTATAATGGGGCCTGCTGGAGTGATGTTATACTGTTCCTGTCTGGCTGCACCATGACGCACTGTTCCAGTCGTCACCCCTCCATGGCTGATCATTCCAGTCGTCACCCTCCATGGCTGATGGTTCCAGTCGTCACCCCTCCATGGCTGATTGTTCCAGTCGTCACCCTCCATGGCTGATTGTTCCAGTCGTCACCCCTCCATGGCTGATCGTTCCAGTCGTCACCCTCCATGGCTGATCGTTCCAGTCGTCACCCCTCCATGGCTGATCGTTCCAGTCGTCACCCCTCCATGGCTGATCGTTCCAGTCGTCACCCCTCCATGGCTGATCGTTCCAGTCGTCACCCCTCCATGGCTGATCGTTCCAGTCGTCACCCCTCCATGGCTGATTGTTCCAGTCGTCACCCCTCCATGGCTGATTGTTCCAATCGTCACCCCTCCATGGCTGAATGTTCCAGTCGTCACCCCTCCATGGCTGATTGTTCCAATCGTCACCCCTCCATGGCTGAATGTTCCAGTCGTCACCCTCCATGGCTGATTGTTCCAGTCGTCACCCTCCATGGCTGATTGTTCCAGTCGTCACCCCTCCATGGCTGATCGTTCCAGTCGTCACCCTCCATGGCTGATTGTTCCAGTCGTCACCCTCCATGGCTGATTGTTCCAGTCGTCACCCCTCCATGGCTGATCGTTCCAGTCGTCACCCTCCATGGCTGATTGTTCCAGTCGTCACCCCTCCATGGCTGATTGTTCCAGTCGTCACCCCTCCATGGCTGAATGTTCCAGTCGTCACCCCTCCATGGCTGATTGTTCCAGATGTGAGAACTACTGTTCTGTGTGCTTTTAAAACCTTTACCTTTAACCACGCAGCCTGCCTTCCTCTCCCAAACCATCTTGTGATTCTGAACACCCCGTCCTCTGGTAATCTAAATAAATATAAAGAGATCTATGAATGCCCAGGCAGGTCTCTTGGCCCATCTAGAGAACAGGGGAACTATCAACCTGAGGCATGTGCTAGGCCAGCTTGATGTCATTTTAGATTTCCACTGTAACCCTTCAACCCCCCTGCTGTCCTATTCAATTCAAAAAAAGGAATGCTGCAACTTCCACGTCGAAACCATTATTAAGTGCATTTCAAATCGGTAAACCAAGCTGTGAAATTGAAAAAGGAGACTAGATACCAAAAAAGCCCTAAGCAGCCGTTAAGAATATGACCACTTGAATTATCTCAAGGCTAATGACTTTAGCACAGGTGTGAATCTAACTAACTAGGCTACATCGCAGAGAGTAAGTTACCCGTGAACATTCCACTTTGTCATGATAAACAGTGGCAGGGCAGTCTTGAGACTCTCCATGCACTGTGTTTGTGGCTGTATCAGAGGGATAGGGGGAGTGGGTGGGTGTTGTGGGGTAGAGAGAGGGTCCCAGTCCCTCCACAGTGCAGGCCTGACTGCAGCCCGATCCACCGAGAACCTCATGCTGTCGGGGACCATCCCATTTGAATGCTCCGGCTTCCTTTATCAGTGGCACAAGTGGTGCAGAAAAATTGCTTGGGATTAATTTGGGGGGCCTGTGAACACACAGCTGGGATCAGTGAATACAGCTTCCTCAGAGGTGGCGCTCCTTAATACTGGGCTTGACACACTTTTATTAACACTGGGCTGCTCCGTTTAAGTGTTATATTTTTCAATGGTCGAAGGCTACGGTGCAACTTGAAATGGTATTTAGGAAGTAACAACATAAGTGTACAAAGTGATAAGGAAATGAAACCTTTTGAGCTCTCCCCAAAACGTAAGGGTTTTACTCTCCCTCTTTGGTTGTGAAGCGTACTGTACTTGTATGTATCTGGCCCACCCAACACAGGATCACAGTGGGATCTGTGTAAATAACTACAGTATAAAACAGTGTGATCTGTGTAAATAACTACAGTATAACACAGTGTGATCTGTTTAAATATCTACAGCATAACACAGTGTGATTTGTGTAAATAACTACAATATAACACATTATGATCAGTGTAAATAACTCAAGTATAACACAGTGTGATCTGTGTAAATATCTACAGTATAATCTGTGTAAATAACTACAGTATAAAACAGTGTGATCAGTGTAAGTAACTAAATTATACCACAGTGTGATCCGTGTAAATACCTACAGTTTAACACATTGTGATTTGTGTAAATAACTACAATATAACACATTATGATCAGTGTAAATAACTCAAGTATAACACAGTGTGATCTGTGTAAATATCTACAGTATAATCTGTGTAAATAACTACAGTATAAAACAGTGTGATCAGTGTGTGATCTGCATAAATAACTACAGTATAACTAGCCAAGTTATACTAGTAACAAGGTTGCAAGTGTGACAAGGTCAAATCTGTCGTAACAGGCAGTTAACCCACTGTTCCTAGGCAGAAAATTTTGTTCTTAACACTTGCCTGGTTAAATAAAGGTGTGATCTGTGTAAATAACTACAATATAACATAGTGTGATGTGTGTACATAACTACAGTATAACACAGTGTGATGTGTGTACATAACTACAGTATAACACAGTGTGATGTGTGTACATAACTACAGTATAACACAGTGTGATGTGTCTACATAACTACAGTATAACAGTGTGATGTGTGTACATAACTACTGTATAACAGTGTGATGTGTGTACATAACTACAGTATAACACAGTGTGATATGTGTACATAACTACAGTATAACACAGTGTGATATGTGTACATAACTACTGTATAACACAGTGTGATATGTGTACATAACTACTGTATAACACAGTGTGATGTCTGTAGATAACTATATCATAACACAATGTGATGTGTGTACATAACTACTGTATAACACAGTGTGGAGAAAAAGTACAGGAGCTTTTCTACCAACTGCACTTTAGTCTAAAAATACAGTACATTTTTTAGGGGACGCAGATCATGCACATTTTTGTTGTCATTCAGCACTAACACACCAGTCTACCACTAGAGGTTCTCCTCCAGTGTCTGTGGTTCTCTGTGGTTCTCCTCCAGTGTCTGTGGTTCCATCTGGTTCTCCTCCAGTGTCTGTGGTTCTCTGTGGTTCTCCTCCAGTGTCTGTGGTTCCATCTGGTTCTCCTCCAGTGTATGTGGTTCTCTGTGGTTCTCTTCCAGTGTCTGTGGTTCTCTGTGGTTCTCCTCCAGTGTCTGTTGTTCTCCGTGGTTCTCCTCCAGTGTCTGTGGTTCGCTGTGGTTCTCCTCCATCATCAATGGTTCTCTGTGGTTCTCCTACGGTGTCTGTGGTTCTATGTGGTTCTCCTCCAATGTCTGTGGTTTGCTGTGGTTCTCCTCCAGTGTCTGTGGTTCGCTGTGGTTCTCCTCCAGTGTCTGTGGTTCTCTGTGGTTCTCCTCCAGTGCCTGTGGTTCTCTGTGGTTCTCCTCCAGTGTATGTGATTCTCCTCCAGTGTCTGTGGTTCCATCCCGTTCTCCTCCAGTGTCTGTGGTTCGCTGTGGTTCTCCTCCAGTGTCTGTGGTTCCATCTGGTTCTCCTCCACAGCATCTGTGGTTCTCCTCCAATATGTATGTGGTTCTCTGTGGTTCTACTCCAGTGTCTGTGGTTCTCCTCCAGTGTCTGTGGTTCCATCTGGTTCTCCTCCACAACATCTGTGGTTCTCCTCCAATATGTATGTTGTTCTCTGTTGTTCTCCTCCAGTGTCTGTGGTTCGCTGTGGTTCTCCTCCAGCATCAGTGGTTCTCTGTGGTTCTCCTCCAGTGTCTGTGGTTCTCTGTGGTTCTCCTCCAGTGTCTGTGGTTCCATCTGGTTCTCCTCCAGTGCCTGTGGTTCGCTGTGGTTCTCCTCCAATGTCTGTGGTTCCATCTGGTTCTCCTCCACAGCATCTGTTGTTCTCCTTCAATATGTATGTGGTTCTCTGTGGTTCTTCTCCAGTGTCTGTGGTTCGCTGTGGTTCTCCTCCAGCGTCTGTGATTCTCCTCCAGCGTCTGTTGTTCTCCTCCAGTGTCTTTGGTTCACTGTGGTTCTTTGTGGTTCTCCTCCAGTGTCTGTGGTTCTCCTCTAGTGTCTCTGGTTCGCTGTGGTTCTCCTCCAGTGTCTGTGGATCGCTGTGCTTTTCCTCCAGTGTCAGTGGTTCCATCTGGTTCTCCTCCACAGCATCTGTGGTTCTCCTCCAATATGTATGTGGTTCTCTGTGGTTCTCCTCCAGTGTCTGTGGTTCTCCTCTGGTGTCTGTGGTTCCATCTGGTTCTCCTCCACAACGTCTGTGATTATCCTCCAATATGTATGTGGTTCTCTGTGGTTCTCCGCCACAGTGTGTCTGTGGTTCTCCACCACAGTGTATGTTGTTCTCTGTGGTTCTCATTTACAATGTATGTTGTTCTCTGTGGTTCTCCTCCACAGTGTGTCTGTGGTTCTCTTCCACAGTGTATGTGGTTCTCTGTGGTTTTCCTTCACAATTTATGTGGTTCTCTGTGGTTCTCCTCCACAGTGTGTCTCTTTGTCCAGATAGGAGTAATGGAGCTAATGAATGAGGCCAGCTCTCATACACCCCAACACCACACTTTGATTGATGGTTGTTGCTGCCTTCAGCTCAGAATTGCACATATACCAGCTGACAGTGCTGCAGAACTGCTGGAGTAGACACTGGGCTTTGAGCACCAGTCAACTGCACCAGACTAGCTATCACTGGCCTCTTCAGCTTGAACACACACATTCACATAAAACACACACATACATGCAAACACACATAAAAACAAATACAGGCACACACACACAAACGACTAGACCTATCATCTGTCTGTTTCCTTAATGCTGATGGCTCCAGAGCAACGGTGATATGGTCTCTCTTATAGCGGACACACTCCAGCAGACAGCAGCTTGCTTCCAGCAAAAAGGTTTGTTTTATGTGGAAAACGATATCAAAGTGAAATACTATTGAAGGGTAAATCAAATATGCGGTGCGGGGAGGAAAAAACATAAAGTATCCATTTCAAAGTCATTTTCACCTGAATGTTATTCTAACGCTCTTAATAACTGACGCTTTTTTATGATGTAATAGGACACTGAAGACATCGGCAGTTGGCTCCCCCGAGGCGAGAGATAAAGTGGTGGACAGGCTCAGGAACCATCAAGAAAGCACGGTTCCACTGAACTGCACCGCATTACTCCCACTCGCAAAGGTCACGTTCAAATAAGCTTTGCATTGGTTACACACACATATGGACAGAGAGAAATGAGAGGGAAAATACACAGATATGCAGCAGTGCCTGTCTCATGAGTCCTGTGTCATTTTACAGCACATAGACTACTGTGTTACTGTATGTGCATCACTCAGGGCCTATAGTGATGACAGGGAGTGTTCACTTTGAACTCTTCGCCTATGAAGACACAGCAATGCTCCGCATCATTGGTCATTCAATGTCCTATTAACATGGGATTCAAACCAGGTGTTCAAAGGGAGACAAGAGTAGGGGAAGTGAGAGAGAGAGAGAGAGAGAGAGAGAGAGAGAGAGAGAGACTGACTGTAGACCGTCAGAGAGACACACCAACATAGAGAGAGGAGAACAGAGAAGAGAACCAGAATAAACAGAGTGGTCAGGAGGAGTAGAACAATGTGGGTGGGTTACATGACAGTGAGCCAGCCAAGCAGGCAGGCAGTGTGTGAGGAAATAGTCTGGCTAGCCACCACTGCTGTGTGGCGGTTGGATTTAACAAACGTGTCTGAAAGCAATCAAACAATGTCTGGCCCAATCTACGCCTTCATCACGATAAGAGGCAGCAGTAAGGCCGGCTGGCTGGGGAAGCGAACGGCGAGCGGGCCGCTCTCTAATCAGAAGCCGGACCGGCGTAATTGCCTGCTACAATCTATCTCTGCCACCGCCGGCCACCAGCCTTACACACGTATTAGACAGGGGCCCGGTTCATTTCAATACGCCGTGCCGAGCGCCGTCAAGTGAAATTGGCAGGGTAAATAGGAACTGCTGTTTATTTCCCACTACCACACACACATACTGTACACACACAGCCACATGCACACACATCCACAACCTCGGTTGTCGTATTCAGGCAAAACAGGGGAGTAAGAAAAGAGAGTGCCATTAGCTCAGGCAGAATCCACCCCGACCGACAGAAATGACTGTCAGCGGGGCAGCCCTGCACTGCGAGCCGCAAAACAATGGCGGGGGAGTCCAAATTAAAGCACAATAAATCACAAGGTGTTTAACTGCGCAGAGCGTTTGGGAGCCTTGCCTCATTCTGCAGGAGTGGGTGAGGGTGGGGAAGGGGCATGAGTGTGTGGGGGGGAGGGGTGCGGTGTGAAGGTGCTGGGGTTGGGGTATGGGGGGTGGGGGGGGGGCTAATGACAGTATCCCACCCCACACACAGCAGTATGGGTTGAGGAAAAGCTCATAATGGGAGAAAAGGCTTATTCTGTGTCCACCTCAAACCAGCTTCAACCACAAACACTTCCACAACTACACTGGGAACAGTTGAACATTGATTGTGATACTCCTGGTATCTCTTAACTGTGATTTTCACAAGAATTAGGGCTTTCTTTCTGAAACATTACATTTTCATTTCAATTCGATATAATGCTTGGCCACAACAGTGGCCTCGACTAAGTGCTGAACTGATACACAAACCTGTACAAAAAACCTGATCAGTGTAAACTGATGAACAACAACAAGAGTGTAGAGGGGCACTTTAACATAATGGTAGCAGTCAATGAAAACCTGTCCCATAACAGACAACACAATCAATATACTAGATGACCCACAAATGACAACACACACAAATTACTACAGCAACAAAAGAATGTTGGACAAAAGGTGGTCGTTCATCGTACAAAAATATTATTCAAGGTCTTTCAGGAGTGCATAGGTGATGCCTTAGTATCTGTCATTTTAAATCAAATGGTTTTGTCCAGTTCCCTTTTTATATGAAATACACTATATATACAAAAGTATGTGGACACCCCTTCAAATTAGTGGATTTGGCTATTTCAGCCACACCATTGCAGACAGTTGTATAAAATCGAGCACACAGCCATACAATCTCCATAGACAAACATTGTCAGTAGAATAGCCTTACTGAAGAGCTCAGTGACTTTCAGCTGCCCCGGTCATCTGTAAGTGCTGTTATTGTGAAGTGGAAACGTCTAGGGGCAACAACGGCTCAGCCGTGAAGTGGTAGGCCACACAAGCTCACAGAACGGGACCGGCGAGTTCTGAAGCACGTAGCACATAAAAATGGTCTGTCCTCAGTTGCAGCACACACCACGTGTTGCAAACTGCCTATGTAAGCAACGTCAGCACAATAACTGTTCGTCGGGTGCTTCATGAAATGTGTTTCCATGGCCGAGCAGCCTCACACAAGCCTAAGATCACCATGCGCAATGCCAAGCGTCGGCTGGAGTGGTGTAAAGCTCGCCACCATTGGACACTGGAGCCGTGAAAATGCATTCACTGGAGTGATGAATCACGCTTCACCATCTGGCATTCCGATGGGCGAATCTGGGTTTGGTGGATGCCAGGATAACGCTACCTGCCCCAATGCATAGTGCCAACTGTAAAGTTTGGTGGAGGAGGAATAATGGTCTGGAGCTGTTTTTCATGGTTCGGGCTAGGCCCCTTAGTTACATTGAAGGGAAATCTTAACACTACAGCATACAATGAATGACATTCTAGACAATTCTGTGCTTCCAACTTTGTGGCAACCGTTTGGGGAAGGCCCTATCCTGTTTCAGCATGACAATGCCCCCATGCACAAAGTGAGGTCCATACAGAAATGGTTTGTCGAGATCGGTGTGGAAGAACTTGACTTGCCTGCACAGAGCCCTGACCGCAACCCCATCGAACACCTTTGGGATGAATTGGAATGCCGACTGTGAGCCAGGCCTAATCACCCAACATTAGTGCCCAACCTCACTGATTCTCTTGTGGCTGAATGGAAGCATGTCTCCGCAGCAATGTTCCAACATCTAGTGGAAAGCTTTCCCAGCAGAGTAGAGGCTGTTATAGCAGCAAAGGGGGCACCAACTCCATATTAATGCCCCTGATTTTGGAATAAGGTGTTCAATGGGGCGGCAGGGTAGCCTAGTGTTTAGAGTGTTGGACAAGTAACCGAAAAGTTGCAAGTTCAAATCCCCGAGCTGACAAGGTACAAATCTGTCATTCTGCCCCTGAACAGGCAGTTAACCAACTGTTCCTAGGCCGTCATTGAAAACAAGAATTTGTTCTTAACTGACTTGCCTAGTAAAATAAAGGTTAAATTAAAAAAATGAGCAGGTGTCCACATACTTTTGGTCATGTAGTGTAAGAGGAGCATTTTGTATAATTTTTGTAGGGCACTAGCACTGCCTTTATGAGGGTCCTTGTGGTTTTTCAATCAGCAATAACAGCAGTATTTGGTGACTACCTATCGGAGAGATGCTCTTACAATGATATTTGATCTCCAGGTTCAAAAGGCCTGAGAATCATTCAGGCTCTCTTTTTTTAGGTCGGCACGTTCTCCTGCCTGTTGAATGCACCATTTCACACACAATGGAGGCCCTTTCAAAATAGGCCTAGCCTAACAGCTATTTCTAAAATGACTTCTTATTACTTTAAAAATGTTTTCAGTCGTCTTTTAAATTACAATGGGTCTGTCAATTGGCTGGACCCTGAATTATTTTTGCCAGAGAAGACAGGCAAACAATTTTGAACTCCTCTGTCTCCCTGAAAGGTGATAAACCATTTCACTTTAAGAGGGATGCACAGCATTTTGTGGGGCACTTACCTCTGGTGATGGGGCATGGGGGCATCAAACCCACTCCTAGAAGCAGTTATGTCTATTGTCTACAACTGATGTGTATCATCTCCTTACACACAATCTAAGGCTAGATATACTACATCTGCAGGGCACATAAATTATAAGAATTTGATTGACCAGAGTCATTTCTCTGCTTATCGAATGCCCACTCTGAACAACCTAGTATGGCCAATAAGTGTACTGAAAAATACATTTTCACATTATGGTGACTTTAATAAACAAACTTTGGCAACAGTTAATGATGACCAAGACCACATAACAGGGCAGTTTTATTTCAAAGCTGTATGGAACTGGATCAGTGGAACCTTGTAACCTTCATAAATGTTAACTGAACAGAAAAATGATAGGAATGTTAGTTGGGTCAGTGATATTCCCATCCAAGACATCACCAGGCTTTGGGGGATGCATTGGAGTAAAATGGTAAGAGGATGTCCTTAACAAAGAAGCCAGTCTTTGATGTCTACCAATGTCACAGTGAGGACTCCATGTCCAATGGCACTCAAAGAGCAGGAGGCATAGGAGACATTACACTGTCCTCTGCTACCCATAAATCAGCTAGTAACTGCTAAATCAATGCTACTTATTGTAAAACAATGGACAGCAGAGCATGCCAAGTGGATTCCATAGCCACCGAGGTGCATCAAAGCCGGAACCGAGAGACTGAGAAACAGCTTCTTTCTACCTACAGGCCATCAGACTTTTAAAAAGTCACCACAAGCCTTAGTCATGGTTCTAGCCGCTACCACCCGGTGCTCTACCCTGCACCTTAGAGACTGCTGCCCTATGTACATAGAGTCATTGAACACTGGTCACTTTAATCATGTTTACATACTGTCTTACCCACTTTAAATATATATATATATTGTATATTTATATACATTAAATGTATATACAGTACCAGTAAAAAGCTTGGACACACCTACATATTCAAGGGTTTTCTTTATTTTTACTATTTTCTACATTGTAGAATAATAGTGAAGGCATCAACACAAATAACACATTGAATCATGTAGTAACCAAAAATATGTGAAAGTATAAAAATCTAAATATGTTTTAGATTTGAGATTCTTCAAAGTATCCACCCTTTCCTTTGATGATGCCCGTCAGGTAACCTCGTGGTTAGAGTGTTGGACTAGTAACCAAAAGGTTGCAAGATCAAATCCCCGAGCTGACAAGGTAAAAAAAATCTGCTTGCTTGGGCCAAGAAACAAGAGTGTGCAAAGCTGTCATCAAGGCAAAGAGAGGCTATTTTGAAGAAAATGTATTTTGATTTGTTTAACACTTTTTTGGTTACTACATGATTCCATATGTGTTATTTCATAGTTTTGATGTCTTTACCATTATTCTACAATGTAGAAAATAGTAGAAATAAAGAAAAACCCTTGAATGAGTAGGTGTGTGCAAACTCTTGACTGGTACTGTTCTGCCTTCTTATTATTCGAACATGCTGATCATTTATGAACATTTGAACATCTTGGCCATGTTCTGTTATAATCTCCACCCGGCACAGCCAGAAGAGGACTGGCCACCCCACATATGCTCTCTCTAATTCTCTTTTTCTCTCTCTCGGAGGACCTGAGCCCTAGGACCATGCCCCAGGACTACCTGACATGATGACTCCTTGCTGTCCCCAGTCCATCTGACCGTGCTGCTGCTCCAGTTTCAACTGTTCTGCCTTATTATTATACGACCATGCTGGTCATTTATGAACATTTGAACATCTTGGCCATGTTCTGTTATAATCTCCACCCGGCACAGCCAGAAGAGGACTGGCCACCCCACATAGCCTGGTTCCTCTCTAGGTTTCTTCCTAGGTTTTGGCCTTTCTAGGGAGTTTTTCCTAGCCACCGTGCTTCTACACCTGCATTGCTTGCTGTTTGGGGTTTTAGGCTGGGTTTCTGTACGGCACTTTGAGATATCAGCTGATGTACGAAGGGCTATATAAATACATTTGATTTGATTTGATTTACTGTATATATGTATACTCTGACATTGCTCGTTCTGATATTTCTTCATTTCTGGATTATGTGTGTATTGTTTTTAGATTTTTATTTTTATTATTGCTAGGTATTAATGCACTGTTTGAGTTAGAAACACAAGCACTTCCCTGCACCTGCAATAATATCTGCAAATCTGTATACCCGACCAATACAATTTGATTTGATTTGTCCGCAACCCACAAGGCTACTACTTCAGCTCAACCATCTTTTCTCCTAAATTATTTGAGCACAAGGCAAATGCTGCAGAGGCCTATGACACACCGGCTAGATAAGTTGTGTGCAGTAAACTGGTGCTCAAAGCCCAGTGTCTACTCCAGCAGTTCTGCAGCACTGTCAGCTAGTAGATGCTGCTTTCAACCTAGAGGTGCACAACAACAGTCAATCAAAGTGGGCCGGGTGTCGGGCTGTGTAAAAGCTGTCCTGGTTCATTAGCTCCATTACTCCTCACTGTAAACAAAGAGACACACTGTGGGGGAGAACCACAGAGAACCACAGAGACTGTGGAGGAGAACCACAGACACACTGTGGAGGAGAACCACAGAAACTGTGGAGGAGAACCACAGAGAACCGCAGACACTGTGGAGGAGAACCACAGACACACTGTGGAGGAGAACCAGAGAACCAGACACACTGTGGAGGAGAACCACAGAGAACCACAGACACACTGTGGAGCAGAACCACAGAGAACCACAAATACTGTGGAGGAGAACCAGACACACTGAAGGATAACCACAGAGACAGAGACAAAAAAAAGCACATTACATCAGATAAACATTTATGATAATACAACAGTCATTTTGAAAGGTTTTTCAAATGCTTAATTAAGTTAGTCATGAATGTTGTAAATATCTGTGTGTGTTGGAGACACATTGTGTTTTGTCATCACAAATAAGGGGAAATAAATAAATGCCATCATGTATCCAGAAACATGCTAAAGCATTAGTTTTTACACTTATTTTGTTCTATAAGGTATTTGCTTCTAGTCATGTCAAATCATGTAGTGCTTCTGTCACACAGGGACATGGAGAGCCCAGCTCTGAAAATAACAGAGCCAGTGCAACATTTCTCTACGGGGTCCTATAGGTTCACAGCTCCATCTAGTGACTAGCATGAGGCATGATGCTATTTTTTAATGTACGGAAAACTTCAGCTGGCTGTATCTAATACAAGACTTGCAAATAATTGAATTCAATGAAGCACCTGAACACAAAGCACTGGCATCATGACACAATATGGACAGCTCAATAACTAGAAATAACTAGAAATAAACATGAAATAAAACTTGAAAATACAAAAATATATTCCAATATTCACAACATACTGGCAAGTATAGCAAACATTTCATTAAAGAAAAATGCCTGATGTTCTAAGAAAAGTTGGTCACTCTTCAATGGACATTTCTCATTATGGTATTCTGGTTCCCTGTGTCTTGACGTCTCCCACAGAAAGTAGTTGGAAACAACTTATCATAGAAATAGAGACATAAATGTGTCACCTGTCTATCAGCCATGTTGTAATGAACACACTGGCTATGGCAGCTTTACCTTCTACAGTCAACCTGCCTATCTGAAGAGTGGAGTAGAAATACAGGAATATAGAACCTGCCTGTAACCCCCCCCCCCTCCACAGTCTGGGCCTGCTGCTACCACCACCGCACCGAGAGGGAATTTACATTTTAATAGGCAGAGCTGCTCACCGCCTCCGAATGAGGGTATATGCTCAGCTGAACAGCAGGAAATGCACCCTACTGCAGAAGTTTAGAATGAACCCCGAGACAATTCCTGAGTCACACAGATGGAAAATTCAATTTTTTGCCCAGCCGTCTATCTGTGAAGCTACCACATCATATACATAAACACACATGATATCTGTGGAGCTACCACATCATATACATAAACACACATGATATCTGTGGAGCTACCACATCATATACATAAACACACATGATATCTGTGGAGCTACCACATCATATACATAAACACACATGATATCTGTGGAGCTACCACATCATATACATAAACACACATGATATCTGTGGAGCTACCACATCATATACATAAACACACATGATATCTGTGAAGCTACCACATCATATACATAAACACATGATATCTGTGAAGCTACCACATCATATACATAAACACACATGATATCTGTGGAGCTACCACATCATATACATAAACACACATGATATCTGTGGAGCTACCACATCATATACATAAACACACATGATATCTGTGGAGCTACCACATCATATACATAAACACACATGATATCTGTGGAGCTACCACATCATATACATAAACACACATGATATCTGTGGAGCTACCACATCATATACATAAACACACATGATATCTGTGGAGCTACCACATCATATACATAAACACATGATATCTGTGGAGCTACCATCATATACATAAACACACATGATATCTGTGGAGCTACCACATCATATACATAAACACACATGATATCTGTGGAGCTACCACATCATATACATAAACACACATGATATCTGTGGAGCTACCACATCATATACATAAACACATGATATCTGTGGAGCTACCACATCATATACATAAACACACATGATATCTGTGGAGCTACCACATCATATACATAAACACATGATATCTGTGAAGCTACCACATCATATACATAAACACACATGATATCCGTGGAGCTACCACATCATATACATAAACACACATGATATCTGTGGAGCTACCACATCATATACATAAACACACATGATATCTGTGGAGCTACCACATCATATACATAAACACACATGATATCTGTGGAGCTACCACATCATATACATAAACACACATGATATCTGTGGAGCTACCACATCATATACATAAACACACATGATATCTGTGGAGCTACCACATCATATACATAAACACATGATATCTGTGAAGCTACCACATCATATACATAAACACATGATATCTGTGAAGCTACCACATCATATACATAAACACACATGATATCTGTGGAGCTACCACATCATATACATAAACACACATGATATCTGTGGAGCTACCACATCATATACATAAACACATGATATCTGTGAAGCTACCACATCATATACATAAACACACATGATATCTGTGGAGCTACCACATCATATACATAAACACACATGATATCTGTGGAGCTACCACATCATATACATAAACACACATGATATCTGTGGAGCTACCACATCATATACATAAACACACATGATATCTGTGGAGCTACCACATCATATACATAAACACACATGATATCTGTGGAGCTACCACATCATATACATAAACACACATGATATCTGTGGAGCTACCACATCATATACATAAACACACATGATATCTGTGGAGCTACCACATCATATACATAAACACATGATATCTGTGGAGCTACCACATCATATACATAAACACACATGATATCTGTGGAGCTACCACATCATATACATAAACACACATGATATCTGTGGAGCTACCACATCATATACATAAACACATGATATCTGTGAAGCTACCACATCATATACATAAACACACATGATATCCGTGGAGCTACCACATCATATACATAAACACACATGATATCTGTGGAGCTACCACATCATATACATAAACACACATGATATCTGTGGAGCTACCACATCATATACATAAACACACATGATATCTGTGGAGCTACCACATCATATACATAAACACACATGATATCTGTGGAGCTACCACATCATATACATAAACACATGATATCTGTGAAGCTACCACATCATATACATAAACACATGATATCTGTGAAGCTACCACATCATATACATAAACACACATGATATCTGTGGAGCTACCACATCATATACATAAACACATGATATCTGTGAAGCTACCACATCATATACATAAACACACATGATATCTGTGAAGCTACCACATCATATACATAAACACATGATATCTGTGAAGCTACCACATCATATACATAAACACACATGATATCTGTGGAGCTACCACATCATATACATAAACACACATGATATCTGTGGAGCTACCACATCATATACATAAACACATGATATCTGTGAAGCTACCACATCATATACATAAACACATGATATCTGTGAAGCTACCACATCATATACATAAACACACATGATATCCGTGGAGCTACCACATCATATACATAAACACACATGATATCTGTGGAGCTACCACATCATATACATAAACACATGATATCTGTGAAGCTACCACATCATATACATAAACACACATGATATCCGTGGAGCTACCACATCATATACATAAACACACATGATATCTGTGGAGCTACCACATCATATACATAAACACACATGATATCTGTGAAGCTACCACATCATATACATAAACACACATGATATCTGTGGAGCTACCACATCATATACATAAACACACATGATATCTGTAGAGCTACCACATCATATACATAAACACACATGATATCTGTGGAGCTACCACATCATATACATAAACACACATGATATCTGTGGAAATACCTCATCATATACATAAACACACATGATATCTGTGGAGCTACCACATCATATA
Source organism: Oncorhynchus tshawytscha (assembly GCF_018296145.1). NCBI lineage: Eukaryota > Metazoa > Chordata > Actinopteri > Salmoniformes > Salmonidae > Oncorhynchus > Oncorhynchus tshawytscha. The sequence continues at coordinate 40,554,885 of NC_056442.1, forward strand.
CATAAACACACATGATATCTGTGGACCTACAATACCTCATCATATACATAAACACACATGATATCTGTGGAGAAACCTCATCATATACATAAACACACATGATATCTGTGGAAATACCTCATCATATACATAAACACACATGATATCTGTGGACCTACCTCATCATATACATAAACACACATGATATGTGTGGACCTACCTCATCATGTACATATAAAGAAACACACATGATATGTGTGGAGCTACCTCATCATACATAGTACAAATCAAAAGTTTGGACACCCCTACTCATTCAAGGGTTTTTCTTTATTTGTACTATTTTCTACATTGTAGAATAATAGTGAAGACATCAAAATGACGAAATAACACATATGGGATCCTGTAGTAACCAAAAAAGTGTTAAACAAATCAAAATATATTTGAGATTTGAGATTCTTCAAGGTAGCCACTCTTTGCTTTGATGACAGCTTTACACACTCTTCGCATTTTCTCAACCAGCTTCATGAGGTTGGAATGCATTTCAATTGACAGGTGTATCTGGTTAAAAGTTAATTTGTGGAATTTCTTTCCTGCTTAATGCGTTTGAACCAATCAGTTGGTTTGTGACTAGGTAGGGGTGGTATACAGAAGATAGCTCTATTTGGTAAAAGACCAAGTCCATATTATGGCAAGAACAGCTCAAATAAGCGAAGAGAAATGACTGTCCATCACTACTTAAAGACATGCAGGTCAGTCAATGCATGCACTTCAACCGATCGCTGCCCACACCCGCCCGCCCGTCTAGCATCACTACTCTGGACGGTTCTGACTTAGAATATGTGGACAACCACAAATACCTAGGTGTCTGGTTAGACTGTAAACTCTCCTTCTAGACTCACATTAAGCATCTCCAATCCAAAATGAAATCTAGAATCAGCTTCCTATTTCGCAACAAAGCATCCTTCACTCATGCTGCCAAACATACCCTCGTAAAACTGACCATCCTACCGATCCTTGACTTTGGCGATTTCATTTACAAAATAGCCTCCAACACTCTACTCAGCAATGTAGTCTATCACAGTGCCATCCGTTTTGTCACCAAAGCCCCATATACTACCCACCACTGCAACCTGTATGCTCTCATTGGCTGGCCCTCACTTCATTTCGACGCCAAACCCACTGGCTCCAGGTCATCTATAAGTCTTTGCTAGGTAAAGCCCCACCTTATCTCAGCTCACTGGTCACCATAGCAACACCCACCCGTAGCACGTGCTCCAGCAGGTATATTTCACTGGTCATCCCCAAAGCCAACTCCTGATTTGGCTGCCTTTCCTTACAGTTCTCTGCTGCCAATAACTGGAACAAATTGCAAAAATCACTGAAGCTAGAGTCTTATATCTCCCTCACTAACTTTAAGCATCAGCTGTCAGAGTAGCTTAGCGATCATTGCACCTGTACACAGCCCATCTGTAAATAGCTCACCCAACTACCTCATCCCCATATTGTTTTTTTCTTCTTCTCCTTTGCATGCGAGTTTCTCTACTTGCACATTTATCATCTGCACATCTATCACTCCAGTGTTTAATTGCTAAATTGTAATTATTTCGCCTCTATGGCTTGTTTATTGCTTTACCTCCCTAATCTTACTACATTTGCACACACTGTATATAGATTTTTCTGTTGTGTTATTGACTGTACGTTTATTTATTCCATGTGTAACTCTGTGTTGTTTGTGTCGCTTTATATTGGCCAGGTTGTAAATGAGAACTTGTTCTCAACTGGCCTGCCTGGTTAAATAAATGTGAAAATAAAAATAATAATAAAAATATAGAACATTTCAAGAACTTTGAAAGTTCCTTAAGTGCAGTCGCAAAAACCATCAAGCTCTATGATGAAACTGAATCTCATGAAGACCGCCACAAGAAAGGAAGACCCAGAGTTACCTCTGCTGCAGAAGATAAGTTCATTAGATTTACCAGCCTCAGAAACTGCAGCCCAAATAAATGCTTCACAGAGTTCAAGTAACAGACACATCTCAACGTCAACTGTTCAGAGGAGACTGTGTGAATCAGGCCTTCATGGTCTAATTGCTGCAAAGACTCTAGTAAAGGACACCAATAAGAAGAAGAAACTTGCTTGGGCCAAGAAACTCGAGCAATGGACATTAGACCGGGGGAAATCCGGTGGAAATCTGTTCCAAATTTAAGATTTGTGTGAGACGCAGAATAGGTGAATGGATGATCTCTGCATGTGTAGTTCCCACCGTGAAGCATGGAGGAGGAGGTGTGATTGTGTTGGTGTGCTTTGCTGGTGACACAGTCTGATTTATTTAGAATTCAAGGCATACTTAACCAGCATGGCTACCACAGCATTCTGCAGTATTACGCCATCCCATCTGGTTTGCGCTTAGTGGGACTATCATTTGTTTTTCAACAGGACAATGACCCAACACACCTCCAGGCTGTGGAAGGGCTATTTGTTCATAAACAAACATCCAGAGAGAAACTGCATGTTGGGTACTGCAGTGCTACCTTAGATTTGGGAGATAGGTGTAGACTAGATTACTTAGCATTGTTTTGACCCAGCCTGGTGGGGGACTGGTGGGTGGGGGACTGTGGCTGAGGCTGGGGCGGGTGATGCAGTCAGTGGCAGATGACTGCAGCAGCACAGAAGCCTTAGCATGGGCAGACTGAGAGCCAAGAGTTAAGGGGACCGTAGCGGTTCCAACAATGCTGTCATTAGCCACCAAACAAAGGAAAGGATGTGGATCCATAGGATATGGAAGAGAGGAGAGGAGGCTCATCTTAACTTCTGACTGTCAGACAGGCGCTTGGGGGCAAAGGGGGAGGTCAACACAGTGCTAGTTCTGGAGGGATGGATGGAAACTAGAGCACTATGGAGATGATTAGCATGTTGTACCACTGGTCACTGGGGGCCATAGAGAGACAGTACCTCACTATGAAAGAAAAAGTCATGATTTTATGTTGTTAAAAGGGGACGAGACTTTCCTGTGTTTTCTATACACGGAGTATAACAAACATTAACACCACTTTCCTAATATTGAGTTTCCCCTTTGCCCTCAGAACAGCCTCAATTCGTCAGGGCATGGACTCTACAAGATGTGGAAATCGTTCCACAGGGATGCTGGTCCATGTTAACGCCAACGCTTCCCATAGTTGTCAAGTTGAGTAAATGTTCCCTTTGGGTGATAGACCATTCTTGATACACACAGGAAACTGTTGAGCGTAAACACCCAGCAGCTTTGCAGTTCTTGACCCAAACCGGTGCATCTGACACCATACCCAATTCAAAGGTACTTAAATCTTTTATCTTGCCCATTCACCCTCTGAATGGCACACATATACAATCCATGTCTCAATTGCCTCAAGGCTTGAAAATTCCTCTTTAACCGGTCTATTCCCCTTCATCTACACTGATTAAAGTGGATTTAACAGGTGACATCATTAAGGGATCATAGTTTTAACCTGGATTCATCTGGTCCGTCTATGTCATAGAAAGAGCAGGTGTTCTTAATGTTTTGTACACTGTGAAAATTATGATAATACCCTTTTAGTGTAGGAGCTGTTTGAAAACACCGTCTGAAATTTCCGCTTGTTTTGCAAGGTTGGCGTTTTGCAAGGCTGGCGCTTTGGCCTGCGACATCACTAGGTGGTGTAAGTTACAAGACCAATAAGAAAGAGAGTTTCAAAACTCTGCCAATAACAGCTAGTTTTCAGGTTACATATCCCTCCCATTAGGCTCCTCCAACTATCTCCCTCACTCAGACCAATCCCAGACAATCCATTCATATCGAGATAAAGAATGGCTGCATTGGACCTTAGGAGTTAAGTTTAATTGACTGTTCTGTTCAAATTCATGATCTCAACCAATAAATACAAACATAGAGTAATTAGCTTTTTTGTTTTCTGAAATTGTTATCAGATTCTGGTGGTTGTTGGATTTTCTTTGTAGCTTATCACTTTTTTTATATATGTTGATCTTTCGAAAGATAATCTTGTGAAAATAGCCAGATAAATGAAATGTGACTGTAGATTGTGGAAGCCTAGGTTGTAGATGGTGGCGGATCCCTCTACAGATAACTGGGATTCATTTATGTTCCAGCATCATACCCTTGTTCTCTGTAACGCAGCTCTCCTTCTGTTAACATCAGACTTGTGGTTTCTTATGTTTGATGTCGTTCCATTTATTCCATTCCAGCCAATACAATGAACCCGTCCTCCTATATCTCCCCCCCCCCAACCAGCCTCCTCTGGTTGACATAGCTAGGCGCTAGACTAAGCACATTAATCCTTGAAAATGACCCCCTTTCTCCATTTCCCACTCTTTTTCTCCCTTTCCCTCTCTTTTCTATTTTCACAGCGTTGGTAGTGTATGTCTGTGGCACTGTGGAGTGTGAAATGGCACAATGTGTCACACAGCTCCAGGCATGCAATCAAGACGAGCTGGGGCCCCTCCCCAGCCTAATTAATAACTATTGAACATGCTAACAACAATCAACACTAATTAAATACGCGCTTGTTGACAAGGGTGCAAGCCTTATCAAAAGCACAAGGCGGGAGAGGAGGGAGGGGATGTTGATGGGATATTTGGATGTGTGCGAAAGGGGGTGGGGGGAGGGGAAAAAACCGAGGGCTTCTGTTTTCAGTAATTAGTTAACGAAGTGCCCCAAGTCACACTTAATTCCAAGCCGTGACATTACTGTGTGTTTGTCTGCCTGCCACCCTCCGCTGGCAGGGGATACAGGACAGTCAGCCCAGCTGGGGACCAGACGTAGAAGTCATATAAACATCACTGTGTGTTTGTCTGCCTGCCACCCTCCGCTGGCAGGGGATACAGGACAGTCAGCCCAGCTGGGGACCAGACGTAGAAGTCATATAAACGTCACTGTGTGTTTGTCTGCCTGCCGCCCTCCGCTGGCAGGGGATACAGGACAGTCAGCCCAGCTGGGGACCAGACGTAGAAGTCATATAAACGTCACTGTGTCCCAAATGTCACCCTATTCCCTGTATAGTATAATACCATGGTTGTGTTTACACAGGCAGCCCAATTTAGATTTTTTTCCACTAATTGGTATTTTAACTAATCAGATCAGCTCTTTTGTCAATAATTGGGCAAAAGATCAGAATTGGGCAGACTTTGTAAACACAGCCTTTTTGACCAGAGCCCATAGGGTGCCATTTGGGACACAGACTCTGTGTTTAAACATACATGTGTATTGTAGAGGTGTACAGTATGTTTGAGATCCATACACTAGGTTGGACAGACAGAGGCAACAGTCAGACGTATACCAGTCACGTGACAGTAGAGCTATCACGTGACGACACAGTAGTCAAACGAATCATCAATATGACCTGAAAAAACTGACTGCACATGAGTGGTTGTGCGAGTCCTGGGCTTTATATTGCTGAGTCCTTACTAGATACTTGTGAAGTTTACAATACAAAACTCAATTTTTCCCATTCTGACATTCACAGAATTTTTTTAAAATCTGAAGGTCAGTGATGTACAGAGTATTACATGTAGGAGGTTTGGTGGAGAAAGAGGTGCATGACGAGTTGAGAGGTCAATCTGGTGGGGGTTTTAAACGCTGTAACTACGTGTGATTATCTGCCCTGCTTGGACCCAGGAGATGTTATGCTACAGCTCAGGGAAGTCACCGCTGATATTATTGTACAACTTGTGCTTCAACCAAACAAAATCAAAATCTCTTAGTTTACAAGCAAGACGTTTGACCCCTTCATGTTTTCCAGTCTGCACACTGCTATAGCCTACATGTTCAAAACTGATTTGACCGGATCAGCACTTCTGGCCTTTTTCTGGAGTTGGGTCCAGGAGAAAGGCTGCCTGGCAGGGTCCATACTATACAGCCAGAGTATGTTCCTCCTAACCCCCACCCTGGCCTCTGGCCTGGCCTACTGACCAAGCCCCCATGCTTCAGTCCCACTCTCAAAGCAGGGGTAATTTTGAGTGACAGCTGCCACAAGGCACGGCCCACGTATCGACAGCAGACGTTTGTTCCCATGATCGGTCCCTGATAGGCAATTGAATTTGTGAGTGACCCTAAACAATTGCAGGCACGAGGATAAGCAAACTTCCCTTCCCCAGGCCCCTACTGGGCCCCCACTGCCCATCCTAATCAATAAGTACCCGATCAATAGCCAGTGACCGATACTGATCACTCTGTCCTGTCTGCTGCCTGTTCCCTTCCCAGCAGCCAGCAGCACAGGGTTGGCGTGAGAGGGAGGCTCTACCCTCCCCCTTCACTTGTTGAGTATAGCCCAACAGACAGACAGATGTATAGTATTGGACATGAGCGTAGACACAAACTCTGCCATGTCCTCTCGCTATCTCTCTCACACACAAACACTTTAATTAAGACAGAAAGAATGCAGATCTAATCATTTAAAACCACCTGATCTTTCATTTCAGGGATAAACCAGATGTTTTTTCCAATAAGACATGAAGAGCATTGCTGTGTCTCTGGGGCAGCAGGTGAGAGTGGGCATAGACTCAGTGGATCAGCTGCTGTGGGAGCCGGTCTGATGCCACTCCTATATAGTTGTTTCTGTAAACAGGCCTCACAGTTAATCAGATTTACAAAACCCCACCTGAGGGGCACTCCAGACCCGCAAACAGGCATGATGGATGTCAGGCCACTCAGCTGCAGTCCCCCTCTCAACTCCCGTCCACCCTACGCCCAGCCCCCTCGCCACATATGGTCGAGGACGTTCCCCCTAACGAGATAGGCTTGAAAAATGTAAGACACAGGCATAGCAGTGTGCCGCCGGTGAATGAATCTCCATAGAAAAGCACTTGTAGATAAACTGAGGGGCAGCAGCAGCGGCGTGGCGATCCAGCCAGTGAGACCACAGCAGCTGCAGCAATTATAGCCAATTAGCTGTGAATTAAAGGGGAACTAAGAGAAGCCTGGGAAGTTTAAGAGACATTCCTTATTGTGTGTTTTCCGAAGAGGGACCGTTTCTATTGATTTATTTCTACATTTGAGTGCTCCACACATCTGTTGGTAAACGTTTGCCTTGGCGGGCCTGGCTGTCTCAGTCTCTCCGAGCCAAGGAGAGATAGTTAACCGTTGTCGGTAATTAAATGTCTGAGCACCCCCTGAGAAACCTTGTGCTGTCGGGATGTGTTTCAAGGCAACACTCAGCTAATGCTTAAAGTCTTGTTTGGAGGTTGTGTGGTTTTTAGACATCTTTCTGCATATCGCCATCCCACCCAACTGCGACCCTCTTTTTCACAAAAGTGAAGCGAGTAAATAACATAAATAGCAATGACCTTCTGCAAACAAACCAACGTTACTGAGATATCCCAGATTCCTGCGCTGCTGCGGTAAACACACAAGCGGCTGCTGCTGAGACGTTCATTTGGTGCATTGTGAACACAGCTCGATGTTAATTGCACAGATGACGGTTGGCTTTGATCTGCGCTGGCCTGCCAGGATGGAGGCTTTTCTTCAGCGAGCTAGAGAGAGGTGCAATTATGGCCTGATCGATACCGATGTTTCCTTCGGAATTTCTCTATCAATTTCCAATGAAATACACACAAAAACAGCAGCCTTGAGGTGTCAAAAAAGGCCCGTTCACTCCAGTCGAAGTTGTTTACGTCGTGTAATTGAAATTCTTTCATTGTCTTTCAGTAGAAAGACAGTCTGTACGAACTACTTAAGTGGGCCCTTTCACAAAACAACACTACTGAACAGTAAACATATAAATGGTGTTGGTGCATAAAGGACTCGGAGGAAAAGTATCTCAAGTCTGTCTGTTCATATTTAACCTTTTCACCAAAATAAAACAACTTCGGGGAAGAAAAGAAAACCCTTCTAGCAATGTAGGCTGTGCTTTTAGACGAACACAAACAGATATTCAACACAGTGTGGCTTTCGTCCAGGGCAAGAGGTCAACTTCTACTCTGGCCTAAGTTGGGATGATAGGGCTCTGTGCAGGCCAGTCAAGTTCTTCCACACCAATCTTGACAAACCACTTCTGTATGGACCTCGCTTTGTGCACGGGGGCATTGTAATGCTGAAACAGGAAAGGGCCTTCCCCAAAGTGAAGGACAGAATCGTCTAAAATATAATTCATTGTATGCTTTAGCATTACGATTTCCCTTCACTGGAACTTAGGGAACTAGCCAAAACTATGACAAACAGCCCCAGACTATTATTCCTCTTCCACCTAACTTTACAGTTGGCACTATGCATTAAGACAAGTAGCGTTCTCCTGGCATCCGCCAAACCCAAATTTGTCCGTCGGACTGCCAGATGGTGAAGTGTGATTCATCACTCCAGAGTCCAATGGAACTGCCAATGAGGCAGTTGTGTGGCCTACCACTTCACAGCTGAGCCGTTGTTGCTCCTATACCTTTCTACTTCACAATAACAGCACTTACAGTGCCTTGCAAAAGTATTCATCCCCCTTGACATTTTTCCTATTTTTTTGCATTACACCGTGTAATTTAAATGGATTTTTATTTGGATTTCATGTAATGGACATACACAAAATAGTCCAAGTTGGTGAAGTGAAGTGAAAAATATTACTTGTTACAAAAAATATAAAAATTGAAACGTGTTGCGTGCATACGTATGTATTCACCCACTTTGCTATGAAGCCCCTAAATAAGATCTGGTGCAACCAATTACCATCAGAAGTCACATAATTAGTTAAATAAAGTCCACCTGTGTGCAATCTAAGTGTCACATGACCTGTCACATGATCTCAGTATATATACACCTGTTCTGAAAGGCCCCCCGAGTCTGCAACACCACTAAACAAGGGGCACCACCAAGCAAGCGGCACCATGAAGACCAAGGAGCTCTCCAAACAGGTCAGGGACAGAGTTGTGTAGAAGCACAGATCAGGGTTGGGTTATAAAAAAAAAACTGAAACTTTGAACATCCCACGGAGAAAAAAATGGCACCACAACAAACCTGCCAAGAGAGTGCCACCCACCAAAACTCACGGACCAGGCAAGGAGGGCATTAATCCGAGAGGCAACAAAGAGACCAAAGAAAACCCTGAAGGAGCTGCAAAGCTCCACAGCGGAGATTGGAGTATCTGTCCATAGGACCACTTTAAGCCGTACACAACGCAGAGCTGGGCTTTACGGAAGAGTGGCCAGAAAAAAAGCCATTGCTTAAAGAAAAAAATAAGCAAACATGTTTGGTGTTCACCAAAAGGCATGTGAGAGACTCACCAAACATATGGAAGAAGGTACTCTGGTCATATGAGACTAAAATTGAGCTTTTTGGCCATCAAGGAAAATGCTATGTCTGACACAAACACCTCTCATCACCCCGAGAACATCCTCCACACAGTGAAGCATGGTGGTGGCAGCATCATGCTGTGGGGATGTTTTTCATCGGCAGGGACTGGGAAACTGGTCAGAATTGAAGGAATGATGGATGGCGCTAAATACAGGGAAATTCTTGAAGGAAACCTGTTTCAGTCTTCCAGAGATTTGAGACTGGAACGGAGGTTCACCTTCCAGCAGGACAATGACCCTAAGCATACTGATAAAGCAATACTCGAGTGGTTTAAGGGGAAACATTTAAATGGTTTGGAATGTTCTAGTCAAAGCCCAAACCTCAATCCAATTGAAAAGCTGTGGTATGACTTAAAGATTGCTGTACACCAGCGGAACCATCCAACTTGAAGGAGCTGGAGCAGTTTTGCCTTGAAGAATAGTCAAAATCTCAGTGACTAGATGTGGCAAGCTGACAGAGACATACCTCAAGAGACTTGCAGCTGTAATATCTGCAAAAGGTGGCTCAACAAAGTATTGACTTGAGGGGTGAATAGTTATGCACGATCAAGTATTTTTTTTTTCACAATAAAAAATATTTTGCATCTTCAAAGTGGTAGGCATGTTGTGTAAATCAATGATACAAACCCCCCAAAAATCCATTTTAATTCCAGGTTGTAAGGCAACAAAATAGGAAAAATGCCAAGGGGGATGCAGGGCAGAAATTGACGAACTGACAACTGGAAAGTTGGCATCCTATTACGGTGCCACGTTGAAAGTCACAGTTCTTCAGTAAGGCCATTCTACTGCTAATGTTTGTCTATGGAGATTGCATGGCTGTGTGCTCAGTTTTATACACCTGAAGTAGCCAAATCCGCTCATTTGAGAGGGTGTCCACATACTTTTGTATATATAGTGTGTCATTATACAATACAACCCAGTTCGATCCAAAAGCTTTTAGTGTCCATGTTTCCACACAACACAAGGGGATTCAGCTTCTTAATCCTGTTCTCCATCATGTATAGTATGCCCTGATGACTGAGGTATCTCTCCCCGCTCTTCTTTAGCAAGCCAACTAAATAGAGAAGCATCAGTGTGGAACAGGGACTCCAGTTTTCCCTTTTCAATTTGAATGGCAATAGAACAACACATTGAAGGAGAATCAGCCCTGCAATGGCCTTGACTGTTCACGTTTAGTAAATACCCTCAATAGCTCATAGCAAATCACATAAAGAAAACAAGACAATGCACTTATTTTAGAGTATCTAATTGCCAATTAGTAACCCAATTGCAAAATGCTATAGTTTCTCCCTAATTGATAGCTTTCACAGCAATAACCTCCCTGGTAGGCTGCCTTCGCCTTGGCAGTCCCACGCAGCAAGCCACATTTTACCTCATTAGATTACTGCAAATTGCAGAAACTGGAAAATGTGTTCATTTACCTAAGTGGTGTGATTGAATGTATGTTTATGAAGCTTTTATGAAATCAACATTTCTTCTCGCCACGTCTGTTTCTTGTTGCTTTCCAGACACAGTAGGTAACAGCTACCCTAATTACAAACTGAACAGAACAGGGAAACTTTAGGAACATATGTCAGATCCAAACTCTAGCTACAGTACAGTCTAGCTACAGTACAGTCTAGCTACAGTACAGTCTAGCTACAGTACAGTCTAGCTACAGTACAGTCTAGCTACAGTACAGTCTAGCTACAGTACAGTCTAGCTACAGTACAGTCTAGCTACAGTACAGTCTCAAAACACTGGCGACTATTGAAAACATTTCAGGGATCTTGGTGTGAAGCCAACTTGACCTTTTTTTTTACATCCTCACAAAGAATCAGACCTCCATGATCTCCATTCGTATTACTGCTTATGTCCTACTTTACCCATTTCTGTCTCGCTTTCAATTACTAGTCAAAGGAGTCCCTACTTTATTTGCCACCATTGGTGTTTGGACAATAGAGACTCTCAGTGAAGATGACGCTGTGTGTAGTTGTATGCCTCCTCAGAGAATGTTGGGGTGGAGTATGTGTGACAGAGGAAGGTGTGACTGTGAGCAGCGATTCTGACACTTTCCAGCAAGTCGCAGCATATTTGTAAACATCGTTAATCACAGATTAGCAGATGGGGACGTTAATTGCACTGGAGGAAATAACGAGACCCAGAGGATGATTCTATTTATCGACTTCCATTGTTACTGATAAAGGCTGTGTGTGTGTGTGTGTGTGTGTGTGTGTGTGTGTGTGTGTGTGTGTGTGTGTGTGTGTGTGTGTGTGTGTGTGAGAGTGAGCGAGAGAGAGTGAGAGAGAGAGAGAGAGAGAGAGAGAGAGAGAGAGAGAGAGAGAGAGAGAGAGAGAGAGAGAGAGAGAGATGGGATACATATTGCCTGAGGAGGAGAGGTCTAAATTTGAATAAACCAACACCACTCTTTTGTTGCCACACACCCACAATCCCGTGTTGCTTCAATCCACCAACTGAGGCCCAGCACCATCCCCAGATCTACTCTTCTACCTGACAGTTACTAGCAGTGCCAAGTCCACACCACCTGTTCCCGGTACCATACACTCCCTGTAATACTTCAGCACAACATCTCTCCCTCGATCACACACACGTCAAAAAAATAACTCAAAAGCTTAAAAACATGGATAAACCAGACATGCACACACAAAATGTTACATACTCAAACAAACCAATATTGTACTCTCTCTATACATGTTATAGTTTGCATAGTGCCCAGAGAAGGCTAACAATAAGGGTTCAATAGGTTCAGTTGGGTCTAATAAATACTTCAAATCAACCAGGAGAGTCCCTGACATGGCAATAAGGAACCTTAACATAAAGAACATAAATAACTGTACGTCTAGGTACTGAGGTGTGCAAAATATAAAGCATATGCAGCAGAACAACAGCCAGAGTAACACATTAACTCAGCATAAGCTATCCATCTATGCTAGATCTGAGAAACTCATCCAATCAGACAGTAGCACGCATGTATGTCTCCTGTTACTTCAAAAATGGTCCCTGCAGTTGCAGAGGAAACCGCTGCTCTGCGTTGCCATGGCGGACATCCAGAGTGATGTGGCTGCCACAGTTCAGAGGTCCAGGGGTCATCCGCTACTCTTCCTCATCCTCCTCCTTCCTTCTGTCCTGAATGCTCTGCCATAGAACACACCACACTATGCATCCACCACTCCCCAGATATAACAGTACCTTCTACAAACACAAAGATAGATTTGCAGAGCACCCTGTGCATGGTTTCCACCAGTTATTTTCAAAAGAGAAGAGCAAGAGAGAGAACACAATTATTTTAGTTATTGCACCAAACCGTAGGATGTCTCCTCTCCACCTTTGCCATTTTTTAAATGTTCTATTGCCTTCTGAAAACAACAGATGCACTCAGTAAATCAGACCTGTAGTATCTAAATCAATCAGGGTCCTCTAAGTTAATTGATAGGTAGCTAATCCAGTCACTAAGTACTGTACTGCCGCCTGGCCTCTACTTGAGTATGTCCAAAGTAAACAGCAACAACAGAGCAGGTCATCAATGACTCATTTCACAACCCACGGAGGGGAGAGGGTGACAGAATACCAATCAACTATAGAATACCTATCAACTATAGAATACTGAATCTGTCAACTATAGAATACTGAACCTATGAACTATAGAGGACCTATCAACTATAGAATATTGAACCTATCAACTATAGAATACCTGTCAACTATAGAATACCAAACTATAGAATACCTATCAACTATAGAATACCTAAACAAGAATACTGAACCTATTAACTATAGAATACCTATCAACTGTAGAATATTGAACCTAGCAACTATAGAATACCTATCAACTATAGAATACCAATCAACTGTAGAATACCAATCAACTATAGAATACCAATCAACTGTAGAATACTGAACCTATGAACTATAGAATACCTATCAACTATAGAATACTGAACCTATGAACTATAGAAGACCTAGAACCTACAACTAATCCTATCAACTATAGAATATTGAACCTATCAACTATAGAATACCTATCAACTATAGAATATTGAACCTATCAACTATAGAATACCTATCAACTATAGAATACCTATCAACTATAGAATACCTATCAACTATAGAATACCTATCAACTGTAGAATACCAATCAACTGTAGAATACCAATCAACTGTAGAATACTGAACCTATGAACTATAGAATACCTATCAACTATAGAATACCAATCAACTGTAGAATACCAATCAACTGTAGAATACTGAACCTATGAACTATAGAATACCTATCAACTATAGAATACCAATCAACTGTAGAATACCAATCAACTGTAGAATACTGAATCTGTCAACTATAGAATACTGAACCTATGAACTATAGAAGACCTATCAACTATAGAATATTGAACCTATCAACTATAGAATACCTATCAACTATAGAATACCAATCAACTATAGAATACCTATCAACTACAGAATACTGAACCTATTAACCCTAAACTGTAGAATATTGAACCTATCAACTATAGAATACCAATCAACTGTAGAATACCAATCAACTGTAGAATACCAATCAACTATAGAATACCAATCAACTGTAGAATACTGAACCTATGAACTATAGAATACCTATCAACTATAGAATACTGAACCTATGAACTATAGAAGACCTATCAACTATTGAACCTATCAACTATAGAATACCTATCAACTATAGAATATTGAACCTATCAACTATAGAATACCTATCAACTATAGAATACCTATCAACTATAGAATATTGAACCTATCAACTATAGAATACCTATCAACTATAGAATACCTATCAACTATAGAATACCTATCAACTGTAGAATACCAATCAACTGTAGAATACCAATCAACTGTAGAATACTGAACCTATGAACTATAGAATACCTATCAACTATAGAATACCAATCAACTGTAGAATACCAATCAACTGTAGAATACTGAACCTATGAACTATAGAATACCTATCAACTATAGAATACCAATCAACTGTAGAATACCAATCAACTGTAGAATACCAATCAACTGTAGAATACTGAACCTATGAAAGACTATATAGAATACCTATCAACTATAGAATATTGAACCTATCAACTATAGAATACCTATCAACTATAGAATACCTACAACTATAGAATACCTATCAACTGTAAATACCAATCAACTGTAGAATACCAATCAACTGTAGAATACCAATCAACTGTAGAATACTGAACCTATGAACTATAGAAGACCTATCAACTATAGAATATTGAACCTAGCAACTATAGAATACCTATCAACTATAGAATATTGAACCTATCAACTATAGAATACCTAGAATACCTATCAACTATAGAATACCTAACTATACCAATCAACTGAGAATACCAATCAACTGTAGAATACTGAACCTATGAACTATAGAATACCTATCAACTATAGAATACAATCAACTGTATAGAAATACCAATCAACTGTAGAATACTGAACCTATGAACTATAGAATACCTATCAACTATAGAATACCAATCAACTGTAGAATACCAATCAACTGTAGAATACCAATCAACTGTAGAATACTGAACCTATGAACTATAGAAGACCTATCAACTATAGAATATTGAACCTATCAACTATAGAATACCTATCAACTATAGAATACTGAACCTATGAACTATAGAAGACCTATCAACTATAGAATACGTATCAAGTATAGAATACCTATCAAGTATAGAATACCTTTCAACTATAGAATACCTTTCAACTATAGAATACCTTTCAACTATAGAATACCTTTCAACTATAGAATACCTTTCAACTGTAGAATACCCTTCAACTATAGAATACCCTTCAACTATAGAATACCTATCAACTGTAGAATACCTATCAACTGTAGAATACCTATCAACTGTAGAATACCTATCAACTGTAGAATACCTATCAACTGTAGAATACCTTTCAACTAGCTACATTTCTGAGACTAAAAGGAACAATATTACAGACAGACCACTCTGTTGGAGGAGAGCAGAGTGTAGAACAGGGGTATCCAGCTCCAGTCCTGGAGAGCTACAAGGTATGCAGGAGTTTGTTCCAGCCTGGCACCTACATGACTCAAGTAATTGCAATTGAAAAATAATGCCACTGAATGGGGCTGAGAGCACGACATCACTAGAAATGAGGCCTAAAAAAGGAGAAATGTGTTCAGGAACTGCCTAGTTGTGTTAATTAATTATTCTGTGGACTGAGGGAATATAATACAGCGTCTGCAGAGAGGGGCTTGATAACAATTGGATCTGAGGTGAACAGAACAGGACAAGAAGTTCACCACTCTCCTCCAATCCGCTGTGCCACTGTCTGTCGTCCCATACTCTATTCACCCGAGAAAGGACAGAGAGCGAGAGAAAGCAAGAGAAAGGGAGAGGAATCGATAGTAGTTGCATGTCTCCCCACACATAGCAGAGGTGAAACGAGAAGCCTGCACCAGAGACTGTCCTCCTGAGTAATTACATGAGTGAAGCTCTTAACATACAAAACTGACCTCGCTTTCAAGTGTACCAGTGTTAATAATCAGTGTTCATAATGAAAATAATCCATAGGTTAAGGTCCTCGACAACCTTGCTCCAAGCAACAATTGCAAGGAAGGAACAGCATGGTAACTTGCAGTTTCTACAAGAGCAGTGATATGCTACTGCCCCCTGGTGTACAAGGAAAACAAGGGAACACACAGGGGCATGAACACCAACTTGTACATTGAACCACACCTGTACATTGAACCACACACACACACGTACTGAACAAAAATATACAATGCAACAATTTAAATGATTTTTACTAAGTTACAGTTAATGTATGGAAAATAGTCAATTGAAATACATTCAATGGGGTCTAATCTATGGATTTCACATGACTGGGCACAGGTGAAGCCAGAGAGGAGGGCATAGGTCCCACAGGGGAGCCAGACCCAGCCAATCAAAAGGATATTTTCCCCACAAAAGGGCTTTATTACAGACTGAAATACTTCTCAGTTTTATCAGCTGTCTGTGGGGCTGGTCTCAGATGATCCCGCAGGTGAAGAAGCTGGATGTGAAGGTCCTGGGCTGGCGTGGCTACACGTGGTCTGTGGTTGTGAGGCCGGTTGGACAAACTGCCATATTCTCGAAAACGACATAGGACGCAGCTTAAGGTAAAGAAATTAACATTCAATTCTCTGGCAACAACTCTAGTGGACATTCTTGCAGTCAGCATGCCAACTACCCGCTCCCTCAAAACTTGAGACATCAGTGGCATTGTGTTGTGTGACAAAAACTCCACAATTTTGATCTCGTCTCATCACTGCAACTCCCCAATGGGCTCGGGAGAGGCGAAGCTGGAGTCATATGCCATCCCATCTGGTTTGCGCTTAGTGGGACTATCATTTGTATTTTAACAGGAAACTGACCCAACGCACCTCCAGGCTGTGTACGGACTATTTGACCAAGAAGGAGAGTGATGGAGTGCTGCATCAGGCCTCCACAATCACCCGTCCTCAAACCAATTATTTTGTGAAGTGCACCAGTCCCTCCTGGAGCAAAGCACTCCCACAACATAATGCTGCCACCCCCGTGCTTCACGGATGGGATGGTGTTCTTCGGCTTGCAAGCGTCCCCCTTTTTCCTCCAAACAGTTCTATTTTTGTTTCATCAGACCAGAGGACATTTCTTCAAAAGTATGATCTTTGTCCCCAACCATAGTCTGGCTTTTTATGGCGGTTTTGGAGCAATGGCTTCTTCCTTGCTGGGCGACATCATTTTCTGGAATTTTCCAAGCTGTTTAATGGCACAGTCAACATAGTGTATCTAAACTTCTGACTCACTGGACTTGTGATACAGTGAATGATAAGTGAAATAATCTGTCTGTAAACAATTGTCGAGAGAAATGACTTGTGTCATGCACATAGTAGATGTCCCAACCGATTTGCCAAAACTATAGTTTGTTAGCAAGAAATTTGTGGAGTGGTTGAAAAATGAGTTTTAATGACTCGAACCTAAGTGTACGTAAACTTTCGACTTCAACTGTACAAGTCTAAAATCACAATGCGCAATACTAAGCGTCGGCTGTAGTGGTGTAAAGCTCGCCGCCATTGAACTCTGGAGCAGTGGAAACGCGTTCTTTGAAGTGATGAATCACAATTCACCATCTGGCAGTCCGACGGACTAATCTGGGTTTGGCGGACCAGGAGAACGCTATTTGCCCCAATGCATATTGCCAAGTGTAAAGATTGATGGAGAAGGAATTTAATTTGTATTTATTTTATTTAACCTTTATTTAACTTGGCAGTTGAGTTAAAACAAATTCTTATTTACAATGATGGCCTACCCCGACAACGCTGGGCCAATTGTGCTCCTCTCTATGAGACTCCCAATCACGGACGGTTGTCATACAGCCTTGAATCGAACCAGGGTCTGTAGTGATTCTTCGTGGTTAACGAGTAACCACGAAGAACATCTGTTCTGTATGGAACCCAAGTAGTGCTCCTATCTTTTTTACTTGTAATTTTCCTTCCCTGAATATTGTGAGATAATAAGCACATCATGTAAGTCCATTGGACCTGTAGTAGGACATTCTTCAGAATGGCACATCATTCATCGGAAAGTCATTTTGTTCACTTTACATGCTTCCACTCCGTGTTGTTAAAGGCCCCTGGGAACTGTGGCCATAGAGAAATAGGCAAAGCGACAGAAATAACTCCTCCCTTTCTTCTAAACATGCAAAAAATAACATTTGAATCAGTGGTGTAGGGGGACGTTCTTTTATTCAACAGGCCCAATACTCGAACTTTGTCATTTGTTTAACAAAGTCTATTAAAATGTATATTATCGGTCTCCATAAAGAAAGCATTATGAGTTATTGCTGACTAAGATCAAGAAATTATCATTAGATACGAATATAAAAGTATTTAATAACATTGTGTATTACAGTTCATGCCTTTTACGAGGCAAACTCATGTTACAAGGCATGACCGGTGATGCGCTACTGCCCCCTGATGTACAAGGAAAACATGACAGCCACACAGGGGTATGAACACACACTTTTATGTTTATCAATGCTGAACTGAAATGTGTAATATATCGTCGCATTGACCACAATGAAAAATTGAAAACTAAATAGCCCGTAAATATTTTACCACATGCATTTCAACAGAGATCTATACATAAACCTTGTTTGTTTATTATACTATTAGTAAGTTCTGAAGAACATCTATCCTTAGGACCACTACTTGGGTTGGGTCCCATCTTTTGTTTACCCTGTGCTGAACACAAGGTGTGTCATGACATACCATAACTGCAGTTCCTTCAGTTTCTGCAAGTTCATGGTGAGTATTTAAGTGTAGCTACCCTGTCCTAGTGAATGTAATGAATGGCTGGACTGATAACTGTGGGAAAGTTCAGTCAATCCCTTTCCATGGCATTGTGCCACAAAACCAGCATAAATTACTCTCATTAAAACAAAAATAAACAGATTTCACTACAGCCCTTTCTTCATGTGTCATTAAAGGCCACTAGGACCATGGCCATGGAGGAATAGGTGAAGTGAGAGCGATGACTCCTCCCTTCCTGCCATCCATGCATAAATTAAATATAAAGCAGTTGTGTAGGAGGACGTTATATTACTCACCTGGCCTCATACTTTGTAGTAATTTGTTTATTAACAGTCTATTAACTGACTCCATAAAGATAAATAGCAATGTGCCAGCAAGTATAAGTTATTGCTGACTAAGATCAAGAAATGGTCATAACTAATATAAACGCAAATATTTAATAACAATGTAAAAGGAATGAATTCCAACATACAAGGAAAAACCATACATTTAAAAGCCATCCTTGGTGATAACAAGGCATTAGTCTAGGCATGATGTGAGTGAGAGAGTGAGAAGCCTGCTCCCACCTCCTCCCGCCTGCGTTTGCCTTCACGGACATTGATTCCCATCATTAGAGAGGAGTGTCCAATATCTTGTCAGTATATTCCAAAATCTTTGCCGTGGCTAGAATCAGTCTCTCAGGACAGGTCGGATAGCCTCTCAATCACCTCCCACAGCTTCCTGGCCAAAGCATCATCCCGCCCCTTCGCACCGACGTCCTGTAGTGCACAGGAAGAGAAGTAGCGTCCACTCAGCAGCTCGATATGCTCTTAAAGCCCACAGTGCAGGGTGGTCTGAGCTCCCCTCTCAGGCTACTGACCTGGGTGTAGGCTGTAGGTGGAGGGCTACTGACCTGGGTGTAGGCTGTAGGTGGAGAGCTCCTGACCTGGGTGGAGGCTGTAGGTGGAGAGCTCCTGACCTGGGTGGAGGCTGTAGGTGGAGAGCTCCTGACCTGGGTGGATGGAGAACTGTGGGTGGAGGTGGGTGGAGAGCTCCTGACCTGGGTGGATGCTGTAGGTGGAGAACTCCTGACCTGGGTGGATGCTGTAGGTGGAGAGCTCCTGACCTGGGTGGATGCTGTAGGTGGAGAGCTCCTGACCTGGGTGGATGCTGTAGGTGGAGAGCTCCTGACCTGGGTGGATGCTGTAGGTGGAGAGCTCCTGACCTGGGTGGAGGCTGTAGGTGGAGAACTCCTGACCTGGGTGGAGGCTGTAGGTGGAGGGCTACTGACCTGGGTGGAGGCTGTAGGTGGAGGGCTACTGACCTGGGTGGAGACTGTAGGTGGTGATGCTTGTCCCATCCAGGCAGTTGGCCAGCACCCGGTTGAAGACCACATTGCACAGCTTGCTGTGGCAGTAGGCCCTGAAGTTAAGCCAGGTAGACCGGCCTGGCACCAGATCCTTGTGGGTACCCAGGAGGACAAAGTCCACAGAGCCTAGCCGGGTGTAGGTGAGCCGACACGTTGACACTGCTTCAGCCGATCCAGCAGCAAGCAGGTCAACAGGAAGTGACCTAGGTGGTTGACCCTGAACGCCATGCCAAACCCATCCTCAGTGTGGCCAGGCCCCAGCATTCCTAAAACAAATTTAATCTTATTGGTCAAATACAAGAGGTGTAGAGTTTACCGTGAAATACTTACGAGCCCATAACCAAGAATGTAGAGCTAAAAAGATAAATATTTGCTAAAAAAAAGAAAGAAAGAGGGAGTTGAGGTAATACAGTATGTTCATGTAGGTAGGGGTAATAGTGACTTGGCAAACAATGTGACATACAGTGAGATCAGACGGAGTAAGGCAACACATAATGGCCAAGTATTTGTCATTAAATGAGAATTATTTTATCCATGATTCATTAGGGTTAATTTAATAGAGGAAGTACGTTTTATGTATTGGGAATTAATGTTTACATTCCCTCTCTGCCACACCTGCATTGTTGATGAGAAGGCCCAATCTGGGTTCAGTCTTTAGGAAGGTTTCAGCAAAGGAGCGAACAGACTTCAGACTCCCCAGATGCAGCTGCATGAACACCACCTCGTTCCCCCGAACAGACTTCAGACTCCCCAGCCAGCTGCATGAACACCACTTCATTCCCCCGTTCAGACTCCCCAGATCCAGCTGCAGAACACCACTTCATTCCCGAACAGACTCAGACTCCCCAGATGCAGATGCAGATGCATGAACAGCTGCATGAACACCACCTCGTTCCCCAGACTTCAGACTCCCCACAGACTTCAGACTCCCCCCAGATGCAGCTGCATGAACACCACCTCGTTCCCCCGAACAGACTTCAGCTGCATGAACACCACCTCCCCAGACTTCAGACTCCCCAGAGCAGCTGCATGAACACCACCCCCAGATCGCTGCATCCCACCTCGAACAGACTTCAGACTCCCCAGATGCAGCTGCATGAACACCACCTCGTTCCCCCAGCTGCATGAACACCACCTCGTTCCCCCGAACAGACTTCAGACTCCCCCAGCTGCAGATGCAGCTGCATGAACACCACCTCGTTCCCCCGAACAGACTTCAGACTCCCCAGATGCAGCTGCATGAACACCACCTCGTTCCCCCTCGAACAGACTTCAGACTCCCCAGATGCAGCTGCATGAACACCACCTCGTTCCCCCGAACAGACTTCAGACTCCCCAGATGCAGCTGCATGAACACCACCTCGTTCCCCCGAACAGACTTCCCCAGACTCCCCAGATGCAGCTGCATGAACACCACCTCGTTCCCCCGAACAGACTTCAGACTCCCCAGATGCAGCTGCATGAACACCACCTCGTTCCCCGAACAGACTTCACTCCCCAGATCCAGCTGCATGAACCCACCTCGAACAGACTTCAGACTCCCCAGATGCAGCTGCATGAACACCACCTCGCTCCCCCGAACAGACTTCAGACTCCCCAGATGCAGCTGCATGAACACCACCTCGTTCCCCGAACAGACTTCAGACTCCCCAGAACAGACTTCAGACTCCCCAGATGCAGCTGCAACAGACTTCAGACTCCCCAGATGCAGCTGCACACCACCTCGTTCCCCCGAACAGACTTCAGACTCCCCAGATGCAGCTGCATGAACAGACCACCCCCAGATGCAGCTGCATGAACACCCTCGTTCCCCCCGAACAGACTTCAGACTCCCCAGATGCAGCTGCATGAACACCACCTCGTTCCCCCAGAACAGACTTCAGACTCCCCAGATGCAGCTGCATGAACACCACCTCGACTTCAGACTCCCCAGAAGCTGCAGAACACCACCTCGTTCCCGACAGACTTCCCTCCCCAGATGCAGCTGCATGAACACCACCTCGTTCCCCCGAACAGACTTCAGACTCCCCAGATGCAGCTGCATGAACACCACTCCCCAGATGCAGCTGCATGAACCCACCTCGAACAGACTTCAGACTCCCCAGATGCAGCTGCATGAGATGACAGCTGCATGAACACCACCTCGTTCCCCTCCCCAGAACAGACTTCAGACTCCCCAGATGCAGCTGCATGAACACCACCTCGTTCCCCCGAACAGACTTCAGACTCCCCAGATGCAGCTGCATGAACACCACCTCGTTCCCCCGGCTCCCTATAAAACAGAGGAATCAAACTGTGGATTTCAAACACCATACATTTTCAGACAGGTTAAACAAATCTCAAATCAGTATGTATTGAGATGCTGACTCCACAATCTTATATTTACATTATTTATTTCATCTATAAGGCTCCTCTAACCCTTCTGATATCATAGACAGCAGCCTCTGCCTTCTGTTTGCTGCGGCAGGCAGGGATGACCCTGGCACCTCTCTTGGTCAAATCCAAAGCAGTAGCCTTTCCAATACCAGTGTTGCTCCCTAGGGAACAACAAAACACACTTGAATGTAAAGGTCTTCAGCATGAACGCACTTGAAACGTGAGCACACTAAAACAGTCCCCATCACGTAGCAAGGCAACAACATTTGCCTAACTAAACTGTTACAAAAGCAGTCTTCCCTTTCAGTGTCACACAGCAGCATCTTCACCCGCTGAACATGTTCTAATAAAGTATCAAATACAACGCAAATTTAAGACATTATTACAGTACCGAGCATTGTTTCTAAATTTGGTAAACTAATGCCGTTTGCAAGCTATCAAAGTTCAGCAGACTAACTTGCTGCAGCATGCGCCGTTTTTGTTTTATTACGCCAAGCGTTTCCGGGTTTAATTTATAGTTGCTGTACGGAAGTATTCCACCAGATGTCGTATTTGTAATCTGCATGAAAATCGGCTCCATATTGAGGGTATACATTCTAATCAAAATTATTTGTGGGCAGTGTAGTAGTTTATTTCCTCTTTAGGCGTTCTACTTCATTCAAGTGAATCACTCTGAATAATTAAATATTCCCAATCACGAACGACTCAGGCATCATTACATATTCTGCTAGTTTATGTTTTTTTTGCAGAGGTGTAAAGTAACTAATTCCAACTACTCTCTATACTAATTAATTCGTTTATCCGAGTACTTGTAGGTTGAGTGTTTTTAAGTCAGTCATTTTACAGAAACTTTAGTCAAATGTAATTAAAGTAACAGTACTTCTACTCGAGTAGGATATTTCAGTACTTTGTTATAAATCATAACATAAATGTACTTAGTTACTACTGTACATCCATTCCCTCTTCCTTTTTCAATTTAATGCATGGAAAAGATCATGTGTAACAACGTTCAGGTAATCTTAGCTAATTATCCAGGTCAATTTTTATATTTTAAAAGTAACTCAATTACTTTTACTCTGAGTACTTTTTAAATGAGCTGCTTTTTACTGGAGTAGTTTTACACCAGTAATTTTAGTTCTAAAGTAGGATATTTCAGTACTCTTCACCCATTTTCCAATCCATATGATCAAGGCAACAAACAGCATCAGCTCCTCTGCTATATCCACATGATCTGTAAATGCTCTTCCCAAGGCTCAATTGCTACACATGTAGAGAGCTGGGTGAGGAATGAGAATACATGATCTGAAATATGAATGGATGCACTGTTAGGTGCTGGCACAGTTATAATACAACCACCAATGAATACACAACAGCTTCATTGAGCAACATGTACTTTATTCCCTTCAGTCTTGAATTGCCCAGTAAGCCTATGCTTCTTCATTCCGTTTGCCACTTCATGATTGAATTGATTCCAACATCCACCGTTTTGGGTGGGTCCTTTCATTATGTTCCCGATATGATATCTACTAGGGCAGAGTGGAACACCCTAAGTCACGTGGGTTAGGCCTAAGAGCTTAGAAGTTAATGCACAAGATCAATCCTCGATACGAATCACAAATGAGTAAGCACTTTTAGAATACCTGACACTGTTGGTTGATTTAAAGGGTAAGTCAACTCAAATGTCAAAAATCATTTTGCACAGAAAGGAGAGCTTGAGTCATAGGGGTAGGTTTTCACTAGTCCACACAGACTCTCACTGGCTTCCCATAGCTTCTTGGCCACCGTGCCGTCTCTGGCCTTAGACGTTCCTGACTGTAGTCGTGGCCAGAAGTTTTGAGAATGACACAAATATTAATTTCCAAAGTTTGCTGCTTCAGTGTCTTTAGATATTTTTGTCAGATGTTACTATGGAATACTGAAGTATAATTACAAAGGTTTTTATTGACAATTACATGAAGTTGATGCAGAGTCAATATTTGCAGTGTTGACCCTTCTTTTTCAAGACCTCTGCAATCTGCCCTGGCATGCTGTCAATTAACTTCTGGGCCACATCCTGACTGATGGCAGCCCATTATTGCATAATAAATGCTTTGAGTTTGTCAGAATTTGTGGGTTGTTGTTTGTCCACCCGCCTCTTGAGGATTGACCACAAGTTCTCAATGGGATTAAGGTCTGGGGAGTTTCCAGGCCATGGACCCAAAATATCGATGTTCTGTTCCCCGAGCCACTTAGTTATCACGTTTGCCTTATGGCAAGGTGCTCCATCATGCTGGAAAGGGCATTGTTAGTCACCAAACTGTTCCTGGATGGTTGGGGGAAGTTGCTCTCGGAGGATGTGTTGGTACCATTCTTTATTCAATAACTGTGTTCTCAGGCAAAATTATGAGTGAGCCCACTCCCTTGACTGAGAAGCAACCCCACACATGAATGGTCTCAGGATGCTTTACTGTTGGTATGACACAGGACTGATGGTAGCGCTCACCTTGTCTTCTCCGGACAAGCTTTTTTCCGGATGCCCCAAACAATCGAAAAGGGGATTCATCAGAGAAAATGAATTTACCCCAGTCAATATCAGTCTGTCTGATGTTTTTCCTGGAGAGAAAATGAATTTACCCCAGTCCTCACCCAATCCCTGTCTTTAGCAGAATATCAGTCTGTCCCTTGTTTTTCCTGGAGAGAAAATGCCCCAAAGTCCAATCCCTGTAAGGAATATCAGTCTGTCCCTGATGTTTTTCCTGGAGAAAATGAATTTACCCCAGTCCTCAGCAGTCCTCAGCAGTCCAACCCCTGTACCTTTAGCAGAATCAGTCTGTCCCTGATGTTTTTCCTGGAGTCCCCAGTCCTCAGCAGTCCAATCCCTGTACCTTTAGCAGAATATCAGTCTGTCCCTGATGTTTTTCCTGGAGAGAAAATGAATTTACCCCAGTCCTCAGCAGTCCAATCCCTGTACCTTTTGAAGAATATCAGTCTGTCCCTGATGTTTTTCCTGGAGAGAAAATGAATTTACCCCAGTCCTCAGCAGTCCAAACCCTGTACCTTTTGAAGAATATCAGTCTGTCCCTGATGTTTTTCCTGGAGAGAAGTGGCTTCTTTGCTGCCCTTCTTGACACCAGGCCATCCCTCAAAAGTCTTTGCCTCACTGTGCGTGCAGATGCACTCACACCTGCCTGCTGCCATTCCTGAGCAAGCTCTGTACTGGTGATGCCCCAATCCTGCAGCTGAATCAACTTTAGGAGACGGTCCTGGCACTTGCTAGACCTTCTTGGGCGCCCTGAAGCCTTCTTCACAACAATTGAACCGCTCTCCTTGAAGTTCTTGATGATCCGATAAATGGTTGATTTAGGTGCAATATTACTGGCAGCAATATCCTTGCCTGTGAAGCCCTTTTTGTGCAAAGCAATGACGGCACGTGTTTCCTTGCAGGTAACCATTATTGACAGGAAGAACAATGATTCCAAGCACCACCCTCCTTTGAAGCTTCCTGTTATTCAAACTCAATCAGCATGACAGAGTGATCTCCAGCCTTGTCCTCGTCAACACTCACACCTGTGTTAACGAGAGAATCATTGATATGTCAGCTGGTCTTTTTGTGGCAGGGCTGAAATGCAGTGGAAATGTTTTTTGGGGACTCAATTCATTTGCATGGCAAATAGGGACTTTACAATTAATTGCAATTCCTCGGATCACTCTTCATAACATTCTGGAGTATATGCAAATTGCCATCATACAAACTGAGGCAGCAGACTGTGAAAATTAATATTTGTGTCATTCTCAAAACTTTTGGCCACGACTGTACAGTTGGAGAAGTAGCGTCCAGAGAGGGGCTTCCAGGTTGGTCTGACACCCCTGAAAAATAAAAAGGAGAGCGGCACACTCTAGGAGGTCAGATGCAATAATTTAGTAACCTAATAACCAATGTTTCAACAGACAAGCTGTCTTCATTCATCCAGGTCGGTCTGACACCCCAACATAGTGTTCTTGAAGAACAACATGGAGATGACCTTCAACAGCATTAACAACAGTGTCTGCATAACAGCCCAGCTCAGGTTAGATTAAACCCAAGAGAAAAAAAACAAACACTAGAGTTGAGTTATCCATTCATAAAACATATATTTAAAAAAAAATCTATATTAGTCCTTTGGACGCTCTTATCCAGACCGACTTACATTAGTGTATTCATCTTAAGATAGCTAGGTGAGACAACATATCGTTGTGGGATTTATTTAAGATACTCTTTAAAGAGGTAGGTTTTCAGACATTGTCGGAAGATGGTCAGGGACTACCATCCCGATATATCCTGATATTAGGGGAAAACTTGTTCCACCATTGGGGTGCCAGGACAGAGGAGAGCTTGGACTGGATCATTAGGCATTTTATTCTACTTTACATTCAACCAAGGTAGAACTAACTTGAAAACTGCAGATACCATTACATTCAAAAGCTTTATAAACCTGACTTAGCAGCACTGACCAGGGTGGAGGCTGAAGTAGGTAACATTTGTGTCCTTCAGTCTCTTGGCCAATGGGTGAAGAGAACATTACACAGCTTGCCGTTGCTGTAGATGTTAAAGACATCCATGGCAGACTTGCCTACTCCCTAAGTGCTCGAGCAGTTTAAATACATTTTGCCAAAATTATGACCCAGGGACGCCACATTAACCACTCGACTCGGACTGCACTCCTTCAGACTGTCCTGAAGCAGGTTGGTCAACAGGAAATGACCGATGTGGATAACACCAAACATCATCCCCAAGCAGTCTTCTGTGTTGCCCTGAATGTAAATACCTGAGAGGAAACGAGACATCATTCATCCGTAATCACTTCTATGGGTTGATGGGAGTTCAGGGTGCATCTCAATAGTCTTAAGTAGCTTCATCTCCTCACAGCCTTTCTTTCATCCTGCATTGATGCAAATGAACAGGACAGGTCAGCACAAATAAAGGGTAGAGGGAAGAGAGAAAAGTTTAGAATTATCGAGATACACCCAGAAAAAGAGTGGTCCAACAATACCACCTCAATCCTCCTTCACCTGCATTGTTGATGAGCAGGCTCAATCTGGGTCTAGTCTCAAGACGATTTCAGCAAAGGAGCGAATAGACTTGACTCCCCAGGTCCAGCTGCATGAATACCACCATTGTTCCCTCTCCTACAGGACACAGGCATTTCTTTGTTACTCTGTCCCAATTTAATTAAACAATTGATGCCGAACCATTCATAGATTTATCATTTTCCAAAACGCCTCTTTTCACTTCGACTTATGACTGCCACCGCACGAGGGTTGTGATGTAATAAAATGTGCTAATGCGAAGAAGTCAGATTGTTGAACATCTCATTCTCATGATGTCAGCGAGAGCAGTCTCAGCTCTCCGCTTGCTGCAGCTGGCCAGGATGACCCTGCCACCTCTCCTGGGCAGATCTAGCACTGTCATCTTCCCTATGCTTGTGTTACTTCCTGGAGAATTAGTATTTATAGGATCAATGCAATGTAGGGGAGATCGGAGGCAAATGTCAAAATATATATTTTACTCTATATATAGATCACTTGAACTATGCCAGTCATTTTTTTACATCAGTCTCCTAATCATTCATAGGTCAGTACATAAACCAGTCGGGTTACAATACTGACTTTAATCCACAGTCTGGACGTTACATTTGCCCCCAGTGCCAGGGTCAAATGTAACACCTAAAAAAATAAACCAAATTCAACTTCAAATACTTCTGTTTGAATTATCACATTATCATAGACATATGTAATATGTATGACCAACCAATATTTACAGTAACACCCATTTGTGAATGGCCATTCAGTTCCTCTCAAAACATCTGAATAGTCTGATAGTGCCCAAATGATATCTGTTGACAACTTATTTGGCAATCTACAGGACCCCAAGGATATTTAATGTTAAGATTTTTATGAATTATACAAAACTAAGTTAAAATCACTTTTTTATTTTCATCATTTGGCTTAGGTTCATTTTAACACTGTGTTACAATTGCCCCCAACCCAGCAGCCATGACACAAAACCCCATGTGCCTAGCAAGAGACAACAATGTCAATGTTTAACTAACAGAAAGTGACGAAAATGATGATCGCTCGAGTTCTTGGACATTAAGGCTCAGACAATACAAGAAAACACAGTGCAACCAGAACCTCTTCAACCAGGAAGATAACCTAAATGGGCATGTACTGTACTCTAACTTGTTTCTGTTTGGAGAAGTTCTAATTGTTACAAACACCCCCTGTTACAATTGCCCCCAGTCTCCCCTACAACCTGCAGCAGAGTGTTCGTTGAGTTTTATAACCAGGGAAATCATTCAAAAATCCCCAATGAAATAATACACAAAGACAAATGAATTTAAGAATGCTATATACATGAAATGTACAGGCAAAGAAAATGACATCTACTCTACATTATTACATAACAGTGCCATGAACTTTCCTCCTGTGTCAATGTGGGGAAATACAGGAAGCATTGACAAAAACAGACACCTGTTACGAGTTCTCATGCTGTTTCACATTGCTTTTGCATATTGCCCCTTTGACAAAGACGTTATGAAAAATCATATAGGCCACCAATACCACTCCAGCAACAAGAAGAAAGGCAGCCATTGATCTTTCAGATCATGTGTAGCACTCAGTAAAGAGAACCCATAGCACATACTGCGCCCTCTGGAATTCCTTACCGTAAAGTTATTCTCATGGTCTAGAATTCCTTACCGTAAAGTTATTCTCATGGTTACTCTGCAGCGCAAAGAGCTCTACTTTCTATCGAGTTGCGGGAAAGCTTAAACCACACCCCATTGGACAGCACAGGGGCATTTTAGCTTTTCTTCTTATTTGCTTTGTTTGGATTCTTCTACTGAAGCTTTCATGCTCATCTCTCTCTCTCTCTGTAGGGCAGGCATGAGTGCCATCTTTAAATTCTAATTCAGCTGATAAATGGTTAGGAGGATACTTAGGCAAAAGCTATGAATAGTAGTTGGAGCCATCAAAAAACAAACAATCAAGACAAACATTCTTAACATTTTAGGCCTATTTACTGTTTTGTAAGAAATATAAATAACGTCTCTAATTAAATGTCCCATAAATCAATGTTAGGTAAGAAAAAGCAAGAGCTTCATCCATGTATTTCTATTCATGTACATTTTATAAAGCAAAACTGAAAGAATTACAGATTTGTTTTGAAAGAACACAGCATATTGGTTAGTAGGTTGAAGCCCAGTTAAAACTGGAGATTCACAGTGGTTTTCTTAAGAGGATAGGCCACTCAGACTCTCACTGACTTCCCATAGCTTCTTGGCCACCGCATTGTCTCTGGCCTTAGCATAGAGGTTCCTGACTGTACAGTTAGAAAAGTAGCATCCAGAGAGGGGCTCCAGGCCCTCCTGCAGGGCACAGTGTAGGGTGGTCTGAGACCCCGCCACAGTGTCCTTGAAGAAGAACATGAGGAAAGGCTTCATCAGAATCATGAACACCTTGCTGACATTGCGAAACAGTTCAGAGTTGATGGCTCCTGAAAAACAAAATAAACCCACATTTATATTGGTTAAAACTTGCAAACCAATAAATGTACTATTATTCAGACACATGGGGATCAGAGTAGGCTGTTGGGAGTAGCTATAGGAGGATGGGCTCTTTGTAATGGCTGGAATGGAATAAATGAAACAGAGCCAATCATGTGGTTTCCATATGCTTGATGTGTTTGACACCATTCCACTCCAGTCATTACAATGAGCCCATCCTCCTATATCGCCACCCACCATCCACACTGCGGGGGATGCATAAAAATACTGCATTTCAACTAATCAATACAGGACAAGTCCTTCTAACCCATACTTGGGCACAATGAAGATTTTATACATAACTGGGATATAGTGCACTCACCTGGGTGAAGGGTGTAGCAGGTAACATTTGTGCCCTGCAGTCTCTTGGCCAGCTCATGCGTGAAGAGAACATTACACAGCTTGCTGTTGGCGTAGATGTTGAAAACATCTGTGGCAGAATTTCCAACTCCTAACTCCTTGTGAGTGCTCAAACAGTTGAAGTCGATGGTGCCGAAGTTATGACCGATGGATGACACGTTGACCACTCGACTCGGACCACACTCCTTCATACGGTCTAACAGCAGGTTGGTCAACAGGAAGGGACCGATGTGGTTGACACTAAACATCATCCCCAAGCCGTCCTCTGTGGTGCCTGGCATGTAAATACCTGAAACAAAGGGGAAGTAACTTATTTCCATTTTGGCTTCATTAAATACTACAAAACATGTTTTACTCAGATTGATACCAGCTGCCTCACTTCCAAAATGTCTACACTGGTGTCAGGATATTACGTGGGTAATATTGGATTGGTATTACCATGTGCCATGGTTGGCAGGCTTGGTTAGTTGAGACAGCAGTCCAGCCAGCTCTTTTGGCTGGAGCATAATTTGTAGCCTACAACACCTTGGCTGCATGTTCAATCGCTATGAAATGTTCCAGCTCTATGAAATGTTCCAGCTCTATGAAATGTTCCAGCTCTATGAAATGTTCCAGCTCTATGAAATGTTCCAGCTCTATGAAATGTTCCAGCTCTATGAAATGTTCCAGCTCTATGAAATGTTCCAGCTCTATGAAATGTTCCAGCTCTATGAAATGTTCCAGCTCTATGAAATGTTCCAGCTCTGTACACAGGCTCTTGTGACACCTCACTAAGCACCAACTTCAAGTCCATCTGGAAAAGGCTGTCTACCAGTAGCGGTCAGTGCCATTTAAGATGAGGGAGGATTCTTCTTCTTTTTTCATGAGCATGGCCTTATTTCTATTACAGTATATTGGATGACTGTCATTCATACTCTATTCCCCCAGTTCAATGTAACAGCGATAGGTTTAGGAACCTACATGACACTAACATTTTCCCTATACCCATGAGGTTGCTACAACCTAGCCTATGACAGACAGACACATGGACAGACAGTGACACATTCAATACCGCCTTGCACACTCTTGTCTGCATCTAGCTGATCTAGGTGTAATCATTAGTCCAACAGTTGCAAACGAGAGTTTCTATTGGACAAATTCAGGTATGTTTATCCCCATTTAAAAAACAAAAATAAATAAAAAATTCCAAGCCGCTACACACAGTTTACATCGTTGTCACCATATTTGCTAAAGTAACGTCATAGACAGCAGCATAGCTAATAGAACTAATGTGTTTGTAAACCCATACAATCATGCAGTAACGTTACAGTACACAGTCAGTGAGCAGTTACACCGTTGGGCCCCGGTGGGAGTACATTTGTAAATCCAGAAGTTTACCTGGATTTGGAAGAGTTCCAGTGTTGTGTTGGATAGTCATAGCCAGCTAGCTAACATAGCATCCCTCTGTTTGAGTAGGCTAAACTAATTAGCTGCATTTGCTAGCTAAGTGACATTGGGGAAAAATGACACTCTTGCTTCTCCTTCAATTTGGAATAAATTCATTTGTTCAAAACTGTTCAACTATTGTCTTTCTCTTTGAGTGAACTACTCACCACACTGTGCACTGCAGTGCTAGCTAGCTGTAGTTTATGCTTTCAGTACTAGATTCATTATCTAATCCTTTGATTGGGTGAACAACAGTTCATTCTGCAATAGCTCTGGTAGGTTGGATAATGTCCTCTGGCATTTGTTATAATTACTGTGTAAGTCTAAGGAAAGGGGTGAGAACCATGAGCCTCTTAGGTTTTATATTGAAGTCAATGTACCCAGAGGACAGAAGCTAGCTGTACACCAGCTACAACATGGTGCTGCCCTACAGAGTGCTGTGGAGGCTACTGTAGACCTTCTTTGCAAAATAGTGTTTTAATCAATTATTAGGTAAGATGTGATTATATTTAGTATAGTTTTCTAAAAAGGATAACTTTTTAAATGTTTAAAAATATATTTTTATGAAATACACTGAGGATGGTCCTCCACTGGCCTGTACAAGACTAAATACAATATCATTAAGTCTCGTACAAGGTTGCGTGTATTGAAAGAGGGCCGTAGCGCTGAGGAAAACAACCACTGCAAGCCACACCTGCATTGTTGATGAGCAGGTCGAGTCTGGACTCAGTCTTTAGGAAGGTTTCAGCAAAGGAGCGAACAGACTTCAGACTCCCCAGATCCAGCTGCATGAACACCACTTCATTGCTCCCGCTCTCCTATAGAACACATTTCTATGTTAAAGTACTATTTTCATACACAAATTATAATAGAGAAATCCTAAAACCGCCGCAGAAAAAAAATGACTAGCCATACACTACTGGCCATTATAGGGGCTAAACTGGTCAAAGAGTTTTCAATCTCCTCTCACCCTCGATGTCAGCGAGCGCGGCCTCAGCTCTCCGTTTGCTGCGGCAGGCCAGGATGACTCTGGCACCTCTTCTGGCCAGATCTAGCGCTGTCATCTTCCCTATGCCTGTGTTACTTCCTGGAGAAAGTGGGCATAAAAAAGTATTAAAGAAAAATCTTATATGGGAAGGTAAATAATACAAGTTTATGATATTACTCAAATCATTTATGCCGGTGGGAAGATTAAAAAAAACATGTTTTTTTCATCTTTGGTCTTGATTATCCAACATTGATTAATAAAATAGGAATGGAAATCACTGGAAAAGGACTTACCAGTTACGATGACAGTTTTCCATGCAGTTTTGCTTTACTTTTGCATCTCTTTCCTTTAACCACAACACTGTGATAAATATATGCAATTACCAAACTACCAAACCGACAAGCACACAGGTATACATCTTTCTCTCTCCTGTGTGAAAACACCTTTGCTTTCAAGAGTGTAGACAAGCTAATTTTAACTCATTGGAGAGCTGCTGTGAAAATATAAACACACCCTTATCAGCTTCACAGTGGATTCAGTTTGTTTATCTGGCGATTGCGCAACTGGACAAACCGGAGTCGCTCTTTCAGGGCACGGCCATGGAAGATAAAAAAAACAGTCAAATCCGAGCAAAAGGGTTTTACCCTTAGACATACATACACTGCATGACGAAAAGTACACTATATACACAGAAGTATGTGGGCACCCCTTCAAATTACTGGATTTGCTTATTTCAGCCAAACCCGTTACTGACAGGCGTATGAAATCGAGCAAACAGCCATGCAATCTCCATAGGGAAACATGAGCAATAGAATGGCCTTGCTGAAGAGCTCAGTGACTTTCACCGTGGCACCGTCATAGGATGCCACCTTTCCAATAAGTCAGTTCATAAAATTTCTGCCCTGCTGGTGCTCCATCGGTCAACTGTAAGTGGTAGAAATGGAAACGTCTAAAAGCAACAATGGCTCAGCTGCGAAGTGGTAGGCCAAATAAGCTCACAGAATGGGAAAACCGATTGCTGAAGCGCATAAAAATGGTCTGTTCTTGGTTGCAACACTCAAGAGTTCCAAACTGCCTCTGGAAGCAACGTCAGCACAAGAGCTGTTCGTCGGGATCTTTATGAAATGGGTTTCCATCGCGGAGCAGTCGCACACAAGCCTTAGTTCGCCATGCGCATGGCCAAGTGTCGGCTGGAGTGGTGTAAAGCTCGCCGCCATTGGACTCTGGAGCAGTGGAAACACATTCTCTGGATTGATAAATCACACTTCTCCATTTGGCAGTCCAATCGGACAAATCTAGGTTTGGTGGATGCCAGGAGAACACTACCTGCCCCAATGCATAGTGCCAACTGTAAAGTTTGGTGGAAGAGAAATTGTCATGCTGAAACAGGAAAGGGTCCTCCCCAAATTGTTGCCACAAAGTTGGAAGCACAGAATTGTCTAGAATGTCATGCGGTGGCATTAAGATTCCCTTCACTGTAAAAAAGGGGCCTAGCCCAAACCATGTAAAGCAGACCATTATTCCTCTTCCACCAAACTTTATAGTTGGCACTATGCATTCAGGCAGGTAGTGTTTTCCTGGCATCTACCAAACCCAGATTTGTCCATTGGACTGCCAGATGGAGAAGCGTGATTCATCACTCCAGAGTCCAAAGGTGGCGAGTTTTACGCCACTCCAGCCGACACATGGTGATCTTAGGCAGGGCTGCTCGGCCCTGGAAACCCATTTCATGAAGCTCCCGACAGTTGTGTTGACTTGCTTCCAGAGGCAGTTTGGAACTTGGTAGTGCATGTCTCAACTGAGAACAGACAATTTTTACATGCTTCAGCAATTGGCGGTCCAGTTTTGTGAGCTTGTGGGGGCTAACACTTCACGGCTGAGCCATTGTTGCTCCTAGACTTTTCCATTTCACAATATCAGCACTTAGTTGACCGGGGTAGCTCTAGCAGGGCAGAAATTTGACTAACTGACTTGTTGGAAAGGTGGATCCTATATCGGTGCCACGTTGAAAGTCAGTGAGCTCTTCAGTAAGGCCATTCTACTGCCAATGTTTATCTATGAAGATTGCATGGCTGTGTGCTCGATTTATACACCGGTCAGGTATGGGTGAAATAACCAAATCCACTCATTTGAAGGGGTGTCCACATACTTTTGTATATATATAGAGTCAATTGCAACTCCTCTTTGCCAGAGCTAGCTGTACATGACCACCACCTACTGGAAAGTTCACTCAAGATTTATTACTGAAAAAAGCATTTTAGACTGTTGACCCCATGTCTCAAAGTTATCAAGAATGCAGCACGAGACATTTTTAAGTTTGTTCTTAAAAAAAAAATCTGTATTTTCCCAGACAGGCAGAAACCGACAAAGAACGAGTGTTAAAGCGAGAGCTGAAACGTTGCGACACTATTTACACCATGGATTTCAGCATGGAGCACACAGGTCAATGGGAGGTACTGTATGCTTAAAAAAACAACCACAATGGTTTATGTACAGGATATCCAATTGAAAAGCACCAAACATATTGACATTAATACACTGTACATACAAATGTGTGTATAAGCATGTTAGGGAGCATGAATGTATAACTTGCTACCTGTGGTGCTAACGTAGCCACAAGAACAAAAATGTGAGTACTACAATTTCAATATCATAAAATTAAATGTTTGGGCTACATGAGCTGGCTGAAAAATAAGGAAATGTTATGTAACTACACTGGCAAAAATGAGTGAAATATTTGAAGTCCAATGATCTTCGAGAGGAAATGACATCTAAATAACAGATTTGAGATTGAATTTAACGTGAAAGTATAAACAAAATATATATTTTCCCTGCGTGACAACCAGCTCTGTAGGGTTCCCTTAGGTTTGACTGCAAAGAGGTGAAAAAGAGAGAGTTTGAGCTATGGAACCAAGGTGCACTTGGTGGAGCTTGATAGTCTGTTTGTCTGCCTCCTCTTGGCTGGGGGTGGTACTGGCAGGGGTGGTATTGGCGGTGCCAGTGGTTCCCTCTTCTTTGGGCTGCTTGCTGGTGAACTCAACAATGCTGAAGACAAACTGCATGCAGCCCAGTTTGATGTAGCTGCCGTGGTGGAGCAGTGCTGTGCCCTCCCAGCCAGCCCCGCTGCCACCAATCAGGCTGGAACTGCTGGCCTTACAGTTGCAGGAGAGCCTGGGTCCTCCCTGGGGCTGGCAACTCATCACTCCTCCTGATGGCATCAGGCCAGTCCTGGGGCCGGGCCCTGCCTCAGCCCCCTCCTCCTGCTCTCTCATCTTACAATGGCCTGAAGAAAGAGGGCACCGTCACTCACAAGTGTCCTACAGACACAGTGCTGGCCAAACCCTATCTCTACAGGTTTAAGGTGATGGGGCAAAACAACCACCCACATGTTGCACACAGGAGAGATAGGGGGTTTCAAACTTAGCAAAATTGATAAGTGTGTGTGTGTGTGTGTGTACATGCTGAGGTGTGTTCATATACTGAGGTGTGCGTGTGTTACTTACGGACAATGCCCTGCACTTTGGACACCAGGCCACTAACGGGGCTGGGGGAGGCCTTCTCAGAGAAGTCACAGGAGTAGAGTACGTTGTCCACCGTGGTCCCATGCTCACTGTAGTTGAGCAGCTCGTAGTGCTTGGTGTTCTACAAACAGGTACAAGATAACCATCAGTCATGTTGTCTGTAGTGCTACTTTTATTTCAAATATTGCTCACTGCTCAGCAAGGGGTAAAATAGTTTTTGTTCGACAAACTATCAGTGTTTCAAACAGGCAAGACAACCTACCCCGTCGTAAAAGATGCAGGCGTGTTTTCCAGATACATAATTACAATGACCATAGTTTGTAAGGCACACATCCATGTCAGCACCTACAGTGGGTTGTCAGAGAGAGAAAGACTGATGAGACTTTGTTCCATGTTGAGTAAAGATCACAGTATTTCATAATACAGCATGGGCAGTCCTTACCAGCTCCTATGTACAGGGTCCTATAAGACATGTTGATGGCTCCTCCCTTCCCCATGAGTGGATAGAACGTTGCTCTCGCCTGCACCTTCGGTTCTTCTGTGATGGGGACAGATTTTGGAGGAATGACATTTTATTGTGTAACATTCTTATGACCCTAAAATGAAACTGCCAGCAATGGGGCAGGGTCTTACCCTCTGTGCGTGGTGCGGGAGACTGAGGTTTGAGGGCGACGCTGGTGGTGGGAGGAGCGGTTAGACCCCTGCCTTGGGGGGTTGGGGGCGCTTTGGGGGGAAACAGCTGCTGTATCCTCTGCCAGGCCAGGAGTTTGACCAACTCCTCATCCAGGTTACTCAGCTCCATCTCTGTATGAACAACATGTTTCAACGTCATCATAGACTTCGCTTGAAGCAATCCTGTATCACAGCCATCTGTAAGCAGCAATACAGGCCATTTAATCAGCATGGCCAATACATTAATGCACCGTTTTATACTTTATTCAACAACAATAAAGTTATGTTTTTAAACTAGACAGCAAAAGGTGCTCATCACCGAGGCCTAATTCTAAACAGTGGTTCAGGTAGAATGGTGTTGAGGCATCTACATACCCTCATCCCCTTCCATCATGGCCTTCATGCCACCAGACAGGTCTGCTATGGAGGTGGAGAGGGAGCTGGGGAACATGGAGCTACCCTTTAGATCTGGCCCTAAGGAGAAACAGGGAGGTGTGGTGGTGGGCTGTCTTGCTGTGCTGGAGTATTTAACAGCTCTGGGTGGGGTAAAGACATGGACACCCAGGTTGGGGCTGGGGCCGAGCTTCAGCTCACTGAAGCAGCTCAGAGGGGTGGCCTGAGCCCCTGCCTTGCCTGGAGGAGTCCCGTAGGCCTGACTCTTGACATCCTGCCCTGTAGCTGCACACGTCGAAGGGGAACAACCTTTCTGGGTGCAAGACTCCAGGGGGCTTCCCCTCTCCGTTTTAACCACAACCCCTCTTCTCAGGTGATTGGGTAGCCCCAGAGCAGAGATTGGGAGTGAGGCTAGGGGGTTGAGTATGTGCAGCTGGAGCTCTGTCTGTCTGCAGACACCTGAGGCAGCGTCACACGCTAATGGCCCGTTGGCTTGTACAGGCTGTTCCGTCAGGGGTCCGTTGTGTTTCCTGCACTTCAGACAGGGCCTCACCGTGCAGCAGCAGCTCTCCTGGCCCTGCGAGAGTTCCTTCAATACAGGGGCTCCCTGGGGGCCATCAGATGTATTGCAGGGCTTAGAGCAGGGGGCAGGCAGGGCAGAGGCTGTCCTTTCTGCAAGGGGCAGAGTGCTGCTGTTCTCTAAAGCCACACAGGGCTTAATGTCTGTCTGTTCAGAGTCCCAGTCTGACGAGGACTTCTGCTTGCCAGATAAATGTCGCATGATGCTGCACTGGAGCGCCATGACGTCTCTAAGCCACTGAACAACGAAGAAAAAAAACATTTCAGTGAAAATAAGCACCTTCACCCATCCATCAACTCCCCAAATAAACATCAATTTACAGTTATTACACATTCAATAATTGGCAGTTCATTCCTAGCATGTCTGGACCCATGTCTTCTAGCTGGGCCAGTGTCCAGTGATTTTTTTATCAAGTGCTTTAGTGGCGTCTCAGGCACAGCCCAAAGGAACCACTGAATCTCAGTGTAGTAGACAGATACTAGTGGGTGAGTTTGTGCTGTGTGTCTGTCATGCCTACCTCCTGTTGCTCCGCCTGGCTGGTAAAATGCTGAGGGGAGCAGTCCTGGTTTGGGATGCCATTACAGATCAGCTCCCCGTTACGCACCGCTGCAGGAGCCAACATGGCCGGGGGGTTCTTGTACTGGGACTTAATAGCGTCGGGTACCTGGAGGGGCAAACAAACACCCACACACAACATTATTTACAGGAGCAGTGAAGTCCCATTGTGGTTCTTCACATTCACTCTTAATGCAGATTAGTTGACAAATCAATACATTTGTTGAAAATCTGTCTTCATCACCACTACAGTATTTCAAACTGAAAAGCAAAAACGGATTTCATAACATTATATGGCTTTTACAGACTCAGTGGACGTAAGCAACCTTGAGCGCCTTCGTCTTGTGGTGGACACCGCTGCGGACAGGCGGGTTCTGTCGGTGGACCCATCGCAGGAAGTCCACCTTGACTGCATGCTGGGATATTCTGTCCTGGAACTGGTCTAAGAGCTTGCAACGGCTGGTAAGGGACAGGCTCCGCCGGTTCAGCTGGAGAACAGGACAGGAGGCCATGTCAGGAAAAAGAGCGATGTCTACTCCTGAATCAACGGCAGCCAGACACTATGCACTTGTAACACGTCTATAGACCCTAAAGCTCAGCTGGAGAACAGGTCACGTCAGTAACAGAATAACTTATACATACTAGGGTTGAGAGATATCACAATATTATTGCATATTGGTGATGCTTGATATCACCCAAACACAACAACCAACCCTTTTCCCTGTACAGCGAAAACAGAGCCATTCCTATCTAAAAATCACCATATCCGTAATGTTTTTAAGCCTGCCAAAAGACTGAACCCCAATTCCATGCATGAGGATGCTTGGCCACCAGATGACACCGGGGGTTTGGCTACATCACTTACCACCAAGTGCTCCATATGGTTGGGGCACATCCATCTGCCTGTGGGCATGGCAGTGAGTGGGGGGTCCAGGCAGTCCATGTGGAAGAGCAGGGGGCAATAGTCACACTGAACCAGGGGGGCCATTCTGCAGTTCCTATAGGATAGAGAGGAGCACAGAGAAGAGCGTAAGCTTGGATTAGCAAAGTCAGCCAACCAACTAATGCACTCAGACATACACAAACTCAAAAAATATAAGGAGTCTATTTGGATTCCCTGAATACAGATTGTATTTGAATAATCTGTGTTGATATAACTAACGATGACATTGTGGGTTTGATTGACTAATTATACCTGGTGCAGGAGAAGCAAACCCTGACTGGCAGAGGAACGAGGCCGTTGGGGTCCATCTCATGTGGTGGCCTCCTGAAAGTCTTCATGATCAGCTCCTCTTTCCTCCTCCGTTTAGTGCTGCCTGGCAGTGCTGTGGTGCATGTGAGCTCGTTGGGCAGCTGGAACTGCGAGGGGTTCCTCTCCATTGCAGCGGCAATGAGCAGCTGAAAGGGCCTCTTGAGCAGCCGTGGTGTGGGGGTATGGGTGGCGGTGGCTTGCTCAGGTTCCGAGCACTGGGCCTCCACCACCACCTCCTCTGCCTTGGCCATCTCGTCAGCCTCGTTCTGCTCCTCCGAGGGGATGGCCGTGTCCGTGGAGGTGTTGGATGTTGGCGTGCCCGGTCGGCTGCTGGCCCGCCGCTCAAGGTGCTCCAGACGCTCCAGATGTACGGCAGCCACCCGCAGCCCGGGTCCTGCTGCTCCGACCCCGGGGGGCAGCCTGTCCAGGCGCAACGTAGTGGTAGTAATGGTGGTGGTGCCCCGCTCCAGTTCAGCTGTGGGGGGGGAGGAGCGCTTGGAGAGGGGCCTCTCCCTCTCCAGCAGGCCATTTGTCGGCCCAGCCTTCTGCTCCCGCTTCTGGGGATGACAGTGAGAGACCAGCTAGGATCAGACAGTATTCAGCACCACTAGGGTTGTTGCAATACTTTGACTCGTATTGATACATTGAAAATGGGTGATAACAGGCTAACACATTTGAAGCATAATAACAGCTCTGTTGTATCATTTATTGTTGAAACCTCACCTTTCTCCGTACGTTGCAGCGATGACACATCCAGTCACCAGGAGGCAGCATTTCTTCACTCAATGGTGGGTTACTGTAGGAACCACAAAAAAATAGCCATTAAAAAAAAGGACTTTTCTGCTTGTCATTTTATTCATAGGTCCAACGTGGATCAATTGCTATGTAAACTTCATACGGGCTAATGCCAAACAAAGCATCTATTCAATTTTGAGGCATAGGCTATAAATCAGGGTATAGGAGAGTGTTTTTTTAAATTTAACTAAGCAAGTCAATTTAGAACAAATTCTAATTTACAATGACAACCTACCAAAAAGCATAATGCCTGCTGCAAGGACAGGGGCTGGGATTAAAAATACAATTTTAATATAGGACAAACCACACATCACGACAAGAGACACCACAACACTACATAAAGAGAGACCTAAAACATAGCATAGTAGCAGCACAACATGGCAGCAGCACAAAACATGGTGCAAACATTATTGGGGAAAGGTAGGGACAACAATACATCACGCAAAGCAGCCACAGGTGTTGGTGTCCATGATTGAGTCTTTGTTGCAGATCGTTCCAGTCGCTAGCTGCAGTGAACTGAAAAGATGAGCTACCAAGGGATGTGCGCAGAACGGGTGTTGTATGTGGAGAATGAGGGCTGCAGATGATATCTCAGGGGTGAGTGAGGCCTAAGAGGGTTTTATAAATAAGCATCAACCAGTGGGTCTTGTGACGGGTATACAGAGATGACCAGTTTACAGAGGAGTATAGAGTGCAGTGATGTGTCCTATAAGGAGCATTGGTGGCAATTCTGATGACCGAATGGTAAAGAACATCTAGCCACTCGAGATCCCCCTTGCCTGCCAATCTATAAATTACATCTTCGTAATCTAGCATGGGAAGGATGGTCATCTGACTCAGGGTTCTTTTGGCAGTGTCGGTAAAAGAGCAGCAATTACAATAGAGGAAACCAAGTTGAGTATACCGTCTAGCCATACTCCCAAGTACTTGTATGAGGTGACTACCTCAAGTTCTAAACCCTCAAAAAGGTAGTAATCACACCAGCGTGGAGAGGGGTAGTCTTCTTACCAAACAACCTTTGTTTTGGAGGTGTTCAGAACAGTCAGTTGATTATTGACAAGCTATTCCAACACTTTTAATGAATAGGGCAACATAGAAATTGGACTATAACAGTTAGGGTCAGCTTGATCTCCACCTTTAAATAAAGGACGCACTGTGGCTGCCTTCCAAGCAATAGGAACTTCCACAGAGAGGAGAGACAGGTTAAAAAGGTCAGAGATCAGCTAAACCATCTGACCCAGATGATCACTAAGGTCAAGTTTAAGGAGCTCCTTTAGCACCTTAGATTCAGTGACTGCCTGCAAGGAGAAATGTTGTAGCCGGGCAGGGGGAAGAGAGGGAGGAGCATCGGGGGAATGTTGGGCAGGCAAGGAGGCATGGCTGAGTCAAATAGGAATCCTGACTTAATGAAGTGGTGAATAAAGAGCTCGGCCATGTGCTTCTTGTCAGTAACAACCACATCAACATTATTAAGGGACATGGGCAGCTGTGAGGAGGAGGGTTTATTCTCCAGGTCTTTTTCCAAAACGTCTTAGGGTTAGACCCACAGAGAGAGAACTGCTTCTTAAAGTAACTAACTTTGGCCTTCCGGATAGCCTGAGTGCACTTATTTCTCATTTGCCTGAACGAGAGCCAGTCAGCCTGAGTAT
This sequence comes from Oncorhynchus tshawytscha, assembly GCF_018296145.1. Classification (NCBI taxonomy): domain Eukaryota; kingdom Metazoa; phylum Chordata; class Actinopteri; order Salmoniformes; family Salmonidae; genus Oncorhynchus; species Oncorhynchus tshawytscha. The sequence continues at coordinate 40,596,989 of NC_056442.1, forward strand.
GTGTGTGCCGAGCCTTTCGCCAAACGCAATTCTTGAGGTGGAGTAACTATGCAAAATTCTCATTTTCTTTATGGGAGAGTGTTTCCTAACAACAACACTGAAAATATAAAATAAGAAAGTCCAAGCATCTTACACCAATTTACAGAGGCCAGGTCATGAAGGAAGGTTCACTCATTAAAGTATTTTAGCAAGTGTATGACAAAATCAGGACAAGTCGTTTTACTGAGCAGCCATTACGAACACGGGCTGTAAAACAGTGATCACTAAGGTCATTACAGAAAACACCAGACTGTTACTTATCAGGTTTATTTGTAAGGACAAAATCAAGTAGAGAGTAACATTTTCTGGATGTTTGGAGTCATACCTTGTGGGATTGATTGGTAATAATCTGAGAAAGATTTAGGGAGTCCCATTGCTTTAGGATTTGGTCAGGTGGTTTAAGCATGGGTCACCTAGCAATACAAATGCAGACTTAGTGTAAGGGGCCAGGAGAGAGCTTAGGGCATTTAGGGTACAGGCTGGTGCTGAGAGGACGAGAACACCCAGCAACAGTTAACAAAGAGGTATTTGAAAGTTTAGCTGGTTTTAAGCATTAATCAAATTGTTTGGGGACAGACTTGGTGGAGACAACCGAGCACTGAAGGTGATCCTTGGTAAAGATTGCCACTCCACCACCGTTGGAATATCTGTCTTGACGAAAAAGGTTATAAGCAGAAAGGTTAACATCAGTGTTCAAAACTCTTCCTTAACCATGTCTCAGTAATGTCCAACATCTGGATTGGAGCTGCGAACCCACACTTTCAATTGATTCACTTTAGGTAATAAGCTAAAATCAGTGAAGCAGATAGCCCCAAATCTGACTTGTGCTCTAGCAACAGTAGATGGGCCAGGGTGTACATGTACATTTCTAGATATCATCAGCAGCAGTAATACAATCAGGGCACAGCAGAGGGCAGGGAGAGCTCTGCATTGTTGATTAATGACATTTGAATGTGCATTAGATGGCAACAAGATCATATTATATAGTAATTTCCTCAGGCAACGCGAATACAAAGCCAGAGAGATGTGGTTAGAATAGGATGGGAGGCCAAGAGTCCTTGTAACCAATAGAGAGTCAGAGACCCAAGTGTGGAAACAAACAGTCTGTCCCACAGTCGGGTAAACAAGCAAGTTCATAGTCAACAAAGCCTCCAGGACTCATGAGGCAAATAGCATAAAGCACAATAAAATAATCAAACGACTTGGGGCTAGCCATTGTAAGTTGAGAGTCACTCGCCCCAACAGTGCGTGTGTGCTGGAGGCGACGACAGGCCAGGGCAGACTGAACAGATTGCCAGGTGGGATCCAAGCAGCAGTGAAGCAGGCAAAGGGAGTAGGTGTCACACCCACTTGGGAGAAGCTTTTTGGGGGAGGCAGATTCCTTATAGACAATCCCAGCTAGCTAGCAGGTTTCTGTCCATTGTTATTTTCCACTTGGAAGAGGTGGTTGTTAGCCAGCTATAGATCTCTTCAGTTTCGGCGAAGGGTCCTTTACGACATCCAAACAAATGGCTGTTGTGTTTTGGAGATTGTGAGGAGGATATCATCTGATGTGATCAAAGCAACAATATGGTTTCTTATTGCGGTAATTTACAAATGAAGTGTCTTGGCTCCATATCAGTTCAAAATAGAGATCAATCCAGGGGCTACTGTATTATGATGATGTAATTGACCTGTGCTGGAACAGGTCTATGTTTCAAAATACCACAACATAGCATATCAAAATACACCTTTTAATGCTTGAGTGTTTACTGTTAGAATGGCTTCTTTTCTAAATGCCTGTCTCCATCTAGTGGGATTAATGTGACACTGCCTGGCATGCCCACTTGTCAAAAAACAGGAGTTAGTCAATATTGAAAACTGTTTTTACTTTCTTTAAAATCACCAACACAGGGAAATTAAGCACAATAATGTTGTTGTACTCTAGACCAGTGTCAGGAAATGTTTTGCTCGGTCTTCGGCAATGAAGACAAAATCTTCCAGAGACAGCCCCCATTCAGTCAGCACAAATATCCACACTCCTTTCTTGACAATTTCTTATGGCCTATTGAAACCTGGGCCTCTTACTTTACTGGTAATATTAGAGTCCTTTACATTCATTGGAAAATGGGAAATTGTTTGAAAGTTTCATGCTCACTGTTAGTAAGGGGAGACCAGGGAAGTTGTAACATATTTTGTATTTGCAGCTTTTATAGACATGGGTTACTGGTAATATGTAGAGTGGCTCTCTATTTGCCATAAGCATGCATTTCATTTCACCATTCTGAATGTCTAAAGAACATGTTCTTGAAATCTGAACACAGAACATGTTTAGCTTATCATGGCGATTTCACACAATTACAATCATGGTCTTGAATTGGTCTCTCTTTAGGTGGTCTACGAACAACACCTAGCTGTGATGCTCATAAAATCTATTCTTACTACCCAGTTTATACAGCCGGACATCATAATGAATTGTTGGAATGCTTTCTGTTGTTTCCAATCTAGAAGATATACAGCTACTGCATTGGCAGTTGTCAATGTGATTGTATGATGGAACTGAAATTATAATCACATAGCTAAAGTTTCCAGCAATGGCAAATTTTACAGTCAATGACCACCCAAGGGGATATGCAAATGTTCTATTTGCAAAGACAGATTATACTCAGTCCTCTATGTGGAAAGCCTTGTACTGTAGCCTAGTTCACAACCAAAACCTGCACTATTTGCTCATATGATATAAACTGTAGCTACCAACCAACATGACACATATCCAGATCTTGCACAACTGTGTGGTGCAAATGTCTAAATGGATGTCCCCGAAATGCACATAAAATGCTCATCTAAAATCGAGTTATAAGCACGTTAAATCAGCTTTAATATCATAGTTATTATCCTGCTAAAAGTCAAGAGAAACGTCAGTAAAATGGCGCTGGAATAAAACGTTTTTCTTCTTAGGTCGCCATATTGTAAACAGAGGCACACGCTCGAAGAGCAGCCTCGACTCCATTTTCCGCCAGCGTTCTCAGAGTTGGTGAGAGACGATGCCTGGAGCCAAGCAGACTTAGGCGGGGGCTGGCTGCAACCATTTAGCGGCTAATTTTAACCAAGTCCTGGTTCCTGTGTCACAATCATCTTCGTAACATGGTTGAAAAGCACCCCCCCATTTAACTTAACACATCTCAAGTGTGGTATTTTGCACAGCGGCAAGGTTCTGGAAGAAGCTGGATTGTCTAAACAGGACAGCCGCAGTCATTTTGAATCCAGCAAAATATGCACGATCCTTACCAAGCTAGTGGGATACAAGTATCATTTTCACACATACCAACATTGTAGATGGAAGGCGGCAGGACAATGGTCACAACACAGAAGGTCCCCTCCCTCATGACAACTATCACAGATGTCGTGGTTGGTGGCCCTGCTCTTTCTCCGAACGTCCCTTTCACTCCTCCGATTCCTCTTTTCGCCATCCTCTGACTTGGGGGGTGCGAGCAGTGTTTGAATTTGCTGTAACAAGTTGAACACGTATGAGAAATCTGGATCGCCAAATTGCACTACCTTCACTGCCCATTTAGGTTTATTGTCCTTGTTGCTAGCACAAACAAATAGAGTTAAGTGTATGATTCAGTATAATCTCAGGAACATAATTGATGATAATAGCTAGTTAGGTCAGTAAAATATAAATCGCCTACTGATGGAAGCTAGGGTATTTACTGTAACGTTTGAGTCTGCAGCAGTGATCAAAACAGCTGACAACAAATAGTTTTAAATATGACTGTAGTTAAGCTATAGTTAGAGTAATAGCACGTTTCCCATAAACTGGCTAGTTACACATCACAAAGATATGTGTTTTGTCTTCAACTTCATCCTAGCCAATGGCGTTAGAACAGAATTACAGCCTCAAAATATAGCTATATGCTTCCATCCTGCTATCTAGCTAACCATGTCCATTTGGCTCGCTAGTTAGATAGTTACAAAAATTAAAAGGTTGCATTTTAACTGAAATTAGCAACGTTATGGTGACATGCCTCACCTCCATTAAGCCCCCAGAGGTATCCAAGTCGTACACAATCGTTGGCGTCTCCATTTTGTCCCACATTCACCCAGCAAAGCAGTCGACGACTTCTTGCAGAGAATCCTATGCTATGGAACCAGCTTAGCTAGCTAGTTTCGTTCCACGCCCAGTGTGGCTCTGTCGAGCCCCCCCCCCCAACACTTGTTTCCTCCAAATCGTCTTTCTCGGTTTATTACTGAATATTGTAGAGGGAATAACGGACCCAGTCGTTATCTAGCCGAACGTAGCGACCTCGTACGCAAGCTAGGAATTGCTACGTTAGCGAGCTGCTGTATCTGAATAAGATATAGGTACACACTAGACTGATGTCTAAATAGGTACTTTGGCTAACTGTCGTGTACCCTCGGTAACTTAGCTAGCTACTACTATAACGTTAGTTTGCCACGCCAGCCATCAATGTTCGCTTGCTAACTAATGGCAAGTATATCACGAATGTTATGAGTTTCTCACAAACCTTAACTTTGAGCCCATTCTAAACTGTCTTGTTGTCAGGTTGGTGAACAACTGTGAATGTATCTGTGAGGCCTAGCCATGGTTCTTGTTTCTGCTCCTAGCTAAGAAAAGACGCTTGAAAATTCTGCAAACCCGCTCGCTTCCACTTTGCATTGTCAACAGAATACACAACATGTAAAATGGCAAATTAAGCGTTATTTCCAACCAAGGGTTGCAAAATGCGTTTTGTTGTTATTCTTCCAAGAGTGCAGGTTCCTCAAGAATAGTATTTTTGTTATGAAAAATCAAATGCATCAATGTTGCTAGCGGCAATATCCTCTCCGAGTTGGCGCAACTGCGAATGAAATTACGTTTGAGCATGCGCGTTTCAAGATTGTTGAAAAACATGGCCGCCGCAGCACATAAACAGTTGTCACTAGTTACCAAAGCCATAAAGTCAAAATTGGGTATATCGTAAAAATTCATGAAAACTAAAATGTACTTTTTGGTCTTAATTTAAGGTTAGGAAAAAGTTTAGCAGTGTGGTTAAAGTTGCAGATTTTAGGTAGATAAATTGTAGAAATAGGCGGGTTTAGCCATAATTACGCATTTGTGGCTGTGGTAACTAGAGACGAAGACACAAACTAATAAAAAATGGCATGCGCTTGAGAAGCCCTCAAAGACATCTGGCAAGCTAACTTGAATAATTAGTTGGAGCTGCTAAGTTGTCAAATAACAGCTAGATAACTACACCAGTTTGCTTATATTGATCAACTTTAACGCGCTATCTTCCCCTCTATTTGTGACTGACCACCGACGAAGCTTGCAAGCAAAACTACCCTCCTCATTTCAATGTAGCCTTCGCTACGCCCTCCATCTATATGGACAATCATATCAGAGTTTTATTATTCTATGGTATATTGGCGATCACACAATTTAATGTGCAGGATGGAAAGAGGTTTCCCAAAAAACTGAACAAACTACCAATAAATAAACTAAAACTTTCTGTTAAAAATCTGATCCCTACACAGGCTCAAGGGGAACCTGTGAGGACGGGTCTTCAGGTGCCAGTACCCCTTGCAAGTCTTCAGATGTCCCCAACACATTTCTGCCAGCCACAATAATGTCCAGTTCATTAGACTTATTTGAGACTTGTGCCATGCAGTTTATAACTGTGGCAATGAATGCAACAAAATCAACCTTTTTAAATTAACACAGGGTATCTTTCTTGTGGAAGCAAATATTAACTACAGGCTGTGGTGCATCCGCTACCATCTCTTCACCAGCATCACTTGTTTTCTTCATTATTTTAATTGCCTCCGCATCGGAGATTGGATTGACCTCTAACTTTTGCCACCTCAATCTCCTTCACCCTTACAGGGCCTTCCAGGAAGTCAGGATCATGATCCCCCCCTCAATCTCCTTCACCCTTACAGGGCCTTCCAGGAACTCAGGATTATGATCTCCACCTAAATCTCCTTCACCCTTACAGGGCCTTCCAGGAACTCAGGATCATGATCCCCACCTCAATCTCCTTCACCCTTACAGGGCCTTCCAGGAACTCAGGATTATGATCCCCACCTCAATCTCCTTCACCCTTACAGGGCCTTCTAGGAACTCAGGATTATGATCCCCACCTCAATCTCCTTCACCCTTACAGGGCCTTCCAGGAACTCAGGATCATGATCCCCACCTCAAACTCCTTCACCCTTACAAGGCCTTCCAGGAACTCAGGATTATGATCCCCACCTCAATCTCCTTCACCCTTACAGGGCCTTCCAGGAACTCAGGATCATGATCCCCACCACAATTGCAACACTGTTCTTCAGTATAATCTGTCCGTCTGCTCACACTTGAAATATGGCCAAATCCTTTACAATTCTTACACTGCAGTGGTTTGGGGATGAGAGCTCTTACAGCATTGCTTCCCATGCGTAGGTATTTGCTCTTTATCAAAAAACAACAGGACATGTGGTGTCAGGAAAATAACCTCTCACTCAACGTCAACAAAACAAAGGAGATGATCGTGGACTTCAGGAAACAACAGAGGGAGCACCCCTGCATCCACATCAACTGGAAAGCAGTGGAGAAGGTGGAAGTTCCTCAGAGTACACATCACTGACAAACTGAAATGGTCCACCCACACAGACAGCGTGGTGAAGAAGGCGCAGCAGCGCCTCTTCAACCTCAGGAGGCTGAAGAAACTTGGCTTGTCACCTCAAACCCTCACAAACTTTTACAGATGCACAATTGAGAGCATCCTGTTGGGCTGTATCACCGCCTGGTAGGCAACTGCACCTCCCACAACCGCAGGGCTCTCCAGAGGGTGGTACGGTCTGCACAACACATCACCGGGGGCAAACCTCCAGGACACCTACAGCACCCGATGTCACAAGAAGGTCAAAAAGATCATTAAGGACAACAACCACCTGAGCCACTGACTGTTCACCCCAATATCATCCAGAAGGCGAGGTCAGTACAGGCACATCAAAGCTGAGACTGGGAGACTGAAAAACAGCTTCTTCCTCAAGCTTCTACCTCATCAGACTGTTAAATAGCCATCACTAGCACAGAGAGGCTGCTGCCTACATACACAGATTTTAAATCATTGGCCACTCTAATAAATGAAACACTAGTCACTTTAATAAAATGTACATATTTTTCATAACTCATCCCATATGTATCTACTGTATCTTAGTCTGTGCCGCTCTGAAATTGCTCATCCATATATTTATATAGTCTTAATTCCATTATTTTACTTAGATTTGTGTGTATTTGGTATTTGTTGAGAAATTGTTAGATATTACTTGTTAGATTTTGCTGCACAGTCAGAAATAGAAGCACAAGCATTTCGCTACACTCACAATAACATCTGCTAAACATGTGTATGTGACCAATACAATTTGATTTGCATAAATTATTTTGAAAAGCAACTGCTGCACCGAAACTTTTATTTTGAAAGGATATCACCGCACCGCTTATTGTTGGTGACTTTACACGTGCAGTGGGGTCGCTGTTGTGAAATGTCTAGCGACGTTCGGACTGAGTGTTTTCGCGCTGCACTCCCTCACTGACCAATACAATAATGCCCCCCCAATCTCCGTTCGAAGCTCATAAAAGCGACCCAACACTTCAACTCTGGAAAGCCAGCGGACCTCTGCATGATAAAGCTCCTGCTGGTGCTCGCTCCCCGTATCCAAATCAAATGTTATTTGTCACATGCGCCGAATACAACAGGAGTAGGTAGACCTTACCGTGAAATGCTTACTTACAAGCCCTTAACCAATAATGCAGTTCAAGAAATATAGTTAATAAAACATTTACTAAATAAACTAAAGTTTAAAATCATGTTTCTAACTGGAGGACTGACATGTTTCCCAATGCTGATTTCGAAATTCAGAAAATGATCAACAAAGCGCAAAGCGACACACTGAGAAAAAACGTTAAACAGCATCTTGTCAAACTGCTGGGAAAGTTTTGCGACCCCTTCTCTGGAGGAGAACAGGAGACAAGACGACTGGATAAGGGACCCTTTCGAGTTGAGATGGGAAGCGTCACGTTGCCAAGCAACGAATAGGCTCTTTTCGTGGAGCTGTCGTTTGATCGCGGACTGAGCATGCGGTACCCGGAAATGACACTGACAAAGTTCTGGAGCAGCGTAATGGGAGAGTATCCTGCTCTCGCCTGTCATGCATTCAGAATCATGCTACCCTTCAGCACTACCTATCTGTGTGAAAGTGGCTTCTCTGCTATGGCCATGCTGAAAACTAAAAGCAGAAACTAACTGGACAGCCAGCATGACCTCCGAGTTGCCCTATCAAACAGACTTCAATAAACGTATTTAACTGAAGAAACACCCCAGCTTTCTCACTGATAGGCCACACACAATACATGAACAGGACTGGTATGTGTTACTTTTGTTTAACATTATGTGTTACTGTTCATTAACATTATTGGACTGGTTTTGATGTCATGTTCTGAGTCTGATCATTTATTACACCCCATTCCTGAACCGACCGCCTAATTAAATGGCTTATTCTCTTGAATTTATAATACATGTGTTCTCAGTTAATATGGCTGTGTAGCCTAATTACTTTCTTTAATACCATAATTGAGAACAGAGTCTATTTTGCAAATGAAACCTGCCCAATAAGGCAGCTGCAATACAACATTATAAAATGTTATCATCAACAGTCCATAATAATGGGTCGCGACTCAATTGTAATTGTCAAATTTGGGTCCCCAGGCAAAACCAGTTTAGAACCGCTGTCAGATCAAAGTTTTGCCCAACGCCGTAAAATGAATAATGGCGCCATCGGGTGGCTGGTTGTGCTAATCAAAGTTATTTTTGCTGTTAGGCTACTCGAAAAAGTTGGACTGAATTTGAATGAGGATAGCTAGTACTGTACAATATGTTGTCTTATTTGGGGAGTATTTGTCAGCATATTTTACCATAAGCATGTTTTTGTTCAGTCCCCCCATTTTAGTAGACTGGGTGCCAGTGTGTCTGCTCTGTTGTCAAATGTTCTATCTATATCGATGCTTCCTCTCCTTACCATATTTGGTTAGAAGTGAAAGTTCACTGGCAGGGCAGAGGAAAACGATGGAGCAAGATAAAACTGGGTCAATAACATTCTGCTTATTTTTCTCACAGATCAGGAAACATCTAATCTCTATACAGAGTTCTGTTCCAAAAACAATAATTTGTTATGGACCTGACTCATTGTCAATCTTTCAAAAAATGACGTTGAGGAAAAACCAGTTAAACCCCTCCCTGGTTGCAGTATTTTTGGTGACCAGTAGATGGTGGTGATACTACATGACAAGACAAAAGTGTGAGGCACAAGTATAGCGAGTCACAGTTTCCCCAGCAATTCGGAATATATTTACGCCACTTATTCCCCATTGCTGTCTGTTATAAATGTCTACTTATATCAGAACATGTTAGACTATTATTCAAACATAAATTACCTAACTATAGATGGTACCAGACCACAGTGCGTGTTGTTGGTCTTGTCTACACTGGTACTCTTACCCACGGTGGGTATAAGGCTCTATAGGGATAAAGATAATGTATGGCGAACCTTATACATTTATGTAGCCTATACGGGAAGACATCCACTTCGCCGCTACACTGGCCGTAAGTCTGCTACTCTCTGAACTACAAACTAGTACACTACACCGGACATGAGTCTGCTACACCTCCAACCCCAAAACCTCTACACTGTCAGAGGTAGCTACAATCTTGACTTACTTTGACTCAATGAGGAGCATGGGTCATCTGACAAAAGATTCCTCCAGTATGCTCGGTGTTATGCGGTTTTCGTCACTTCTTCAAAGGACATTCTTGCTTCCTTCAGCTCTTCTTTATTCATGAATACTGTACATATCAGGGCAAATTCAGATGAACGACTAAGAGGGCAAAAAGGCTAAATGCATCTCGAAGTGAACCAGTAATCCTTAATAAATGATTTAATGAGATTGTGTGTCAATTTTTTTCTGAATAATAACTTTATTGAGGACGTTTTGTTCATGAGCTGGCTTAATCAGTGTATATACAATGAATCAAAAATAGATTATAGAAGTATAATCATTGTCATCACACCTGTTTGTGTGAATAAATATTATCAAGTGACAATGATAAAAAATAGAGTTTGAATGGTGATGCATTCTCCTATAGAATAAGCTATATTATTTTAGGCAAATACATTGCATCAGTTTTTAAGAATCCCCAATCCACAACAGTGACTTCTTTAGCTTTAACCGTCCCTGGTTTTCATCACAAAACTAATGGCACTAAAACTTATATACACTTTGCCATAGACTTTTTCAAGATTTGCCAATCCAATATCATTCATGAATACCTTTCAATCAGCATGTTGAAGACACACATACAATTGTGTATGAGAAGAAATTAAAGGACATTTTCTTTGTATTCCTACATCTCTATTTTATGATCCATATGAAATCAACAATGTAATAATCTCAGATGAACCAATGCAGTATCAGAAATATACATGATATGAACATTGCTTAATAAGGGCCTTCATTTTAAGGCACATTCAGATGTTTTTAATCAATAGGAGGTTGCATAAAAAAAGAAGTGTGTTTACATGTTTTTGAGAGGGTCAACTTTACAATTTGCAGCTATTGTACAAAAAAAATGAAAAGATGTTTAAATTGTCCATTGTATTTGAAAGGTTTAAGAGTCCAAGTTATTATGATATCCCTCCAATCATCACTTGAACAATCTAGCTCTTTTGTGGTGTGCCTTGCCTCAAAATAAAAATTCCCTACAAGCTGTGTGACAAATATATCGTGTTGTATTGACACATTCCATTTTTTGGACTAGATACAAACTCAGCTTTCCCATTTGTGAGGTTCGACATTGGACTGACGTCTTTAGGGTTTGACCATCTCAGGATAAAAACTGTACAAACACTGCTGTTAGGCCATTGCTGTTGAAGCTCTACAAAAAGAATCATGTTTTCCAGTCTTTGCAGTGATGGCCAATGTGGGCTGGGCAGAGACATGTTCAGCAGACAGAGGGAAAGGTGGTGGAGGCAAGCGGAGTGAGGTGTGAAGGGGGTGGGGGGTCTGAGGAGTGCAGACAAACTTCCACAAGGCAAACCATCTTGAGACCAGACCTGTCAATGCTGAAACACGTAGTTGTGCCTCTAGATGGAAACCTCATACTCTCTTGTGTCCTGTGAAATGAGGACATAGTTCTGAATTAGGTACAAGCTTGTACACAATAAGGTATAGTGAGACAGAAGTAGAGAAGATCATATTCCTACTATGATCACAAAGGCTATTCCTCTTTTTGTGAATGAGCCATGTGATAACTGACATCTGTTTGTAGACTATGATAGGGATATCACAGGGATAAGTTTAGTGTCTGGAAGAGGTCAGCCCAAACTGTGAGGCTTTTCCATTTTCACCTGAGAGAGGGGACAATGACCTTAAATTGTATATACACACACACCATTGTCTATACATACCATTCACATACATACACTATACTGTATATTTATTTATATTCCATTTCTCGTTCTGATATTTCTTTTTAACTTTTAGATTATGTGTGTATTGTATTATATTGATAATTATTGTTGGAGCTAAAAACATAAGCATTTTGCTGCAATTGTGATAACATCTGCAAAACTGTGTATGCGACCAATTGGACTCTATTTTTTATTTGATTTGAGAGGTTTGTACCTCTCCTCTGACTCATTTAAATGTGCTCAACCTACTGTAGGCTTTAGTTCAATAAGCTCACAGTGTGAAATAGGTTCAGAATGTGGAATTGATGAAGACTGACTGACAGACAGAGTGGAGGCTAAATAAGCAGGTTGTAGCCTAGCGCTTGGTCTACCTCGTTGTTCTTCAGGAGTGCAGTGATGAAAGGATAGAGAAACAAACAGACAGAGAGACAATTGTTAGTTATCTGAAAGCATGAGCATGAAAGCATCAGACCTGGGTAAAATATTTGACATCTTTCAAATACTATTTGAACCCATGTCTGAACAATGTCATAGCACAAAAATAAAGCTATGCTTTGTCAAATGAACTAGGAAACCTTTTGTTTGCATCAGGTGTAATGAAATGGCCCTTGTCAATGACTGAAGGTGAACGGAGTATAGCTTTACACCCCTCAAACCTATTTCTATATCACCTAACGGTAAATTAGATTTGGAGAATGAACCTGCAATATGGCAAACCAGATGGTGCATCATCTCAGACACGGATGACAGCGTCTGATTTCAACCTTTTGGGGGGCTTACTAATTCCAACAGGCATCTTAAAGAACCAGTGAATATCTCTATATCAGAACGTACCATAGTCTCTGTTTTGTAGAGGGAGTTGTCGAAGGTGGACTCTCCTGGGATGTGGTCATATGGTAAGGAGGTGGACATGGGAAGACACAGAGGCTTCCCCTGAACCCTAGAGAACACACACACATGCAATGACTTCAGAAAAAACTCAGACCCCTTGACTTTTTCAAAATATTGTTACGTTACAGCCTTATTCTAAAATGGATAAAACCTTATTTACATAAGTATTCAGACCATTTGCTATGAGACTTTAAATTGAGCTCAGGTGCTTCCTGTTTCCATTGATCATCCTTGAGATGTTTCTACAACTTAATTGGAGTCCACCTGTGGTAAATTAAATTCATTGGACATGATTTGGAAAGGCACACACCTGTCTATATAAGGTCCCACAGTTGACAGTGCATGTCAGAGCAAAAACCAAGCCATGAGGTCGAAGGAATTGTCCGTAGAGCTCAGAGACAGGATTGTGTCAAGGCATAGATCTGGGAAAGTGTACCAAAAAAATGTATGCAGCATTGAAGGTCCCCAAGAACACAGTGGCCATCAATCTTAAATAGAAGAAGTTTGGAACCATCAAGACTCTTCCTAGAGCTGACTGCCCAGCCAAACTGAGGGATCGGGGGAGAAGGACCTTGGTCAGGGAGGTGACCAAGAACCTGATGGTCACTCTAACAGAGCTCCACAGAGTTCCTCTGTGGAGATGGGAGAACCTTCCAGAAGGACAGCCATCTCTGCAGCACTCCACCAATCAGGCTTTTATGATAGAGTGGCCAAAAAGAAGCCACTCCTCAGTAAAAGGCACATGACAGCCTACTTGGGGTTTGCCAAAAGACACCTACAGTAAAGACATCTTAGACCATGAGGAACAAGATTATCTGGTTCGATGAAACCAATATTGTACTCTTTGGCCTGAATGCCAAGTGTCAAGTCTAGAGGAAACCTGGCACCATCCCTACGGTGAAGCATGGTGGTGGCAGCATCATGTTGTGGGGATGTTTTCAGCGGCAGGGACTGGGAGCCTAGTCAGGATCAAGGAAAAGATGAATGGAGCAAAGATCAGAGAGATCCTTGATGAAAACTTGCTCCAGAACGCTCAGGACCTCAGACTGGGGCGAAGGTTCACATTCAAACAGGACAACGACCCTAAGCACATAGCCAAGACAACGCAGGAGTGGTTTTGAGACAAGTCTCTGAATGTCCTTGAGTGGCCCAGCCAGAACCCGGACTTGAACCCGAGCTAACGTCTCTGGAGACCTGAAAATAGCTGTGCAGCAAAGCTCCCCATCCAACCTGACAGAGCTTGAGAGGATCTGCAGAGAAGAATGGGAGAAACTCCCCAAATACAGGTGTGCCAAGCTTGTAGTGTCATACCCAAGAAAACTCTGTGCTGTAATCACTGCCAAACTACCAAAATACTGAGTAAAGGGTCTAAATATTTATTTTATTTGTAATGAATTATCAAACATTTCTAAAAACCTGTTCTTGCTTTGTCATTATGGGGTATTGTGTGTAGCTTGATGAAGGAAAAAAACATTTAATACATTTTAGAATAAGGCTGTAACGTAACAAAATGTGAAAAAAGTCAAGGGGTCTGAATACTCTCCGAAGGCACTGTAGTGTCACAAGGGCAGCATAGTATACTTACAACATTATTACAGAACCTAGCTGGTCTATAGCTATTGGTTAGACTCAGTGCTTGACTTGGGCAGGAGCTCACCGAGTACCAGCACCTCAAATGTTCTACAGCTAGAGCTCAAAATTATTGTTGAGCTCCTGCACCTATATATAAACAGTATCGGCAACCAAAATCTGTACCGGCACCTATTTTCAGTCCAAGTCAACCCCTGGATAGACTACTTGGTACTATGGATGATGATAGCTTTCATACTTTCAAAGTATTTTGTTTATCTATATAAAGTAGGAATACAAGACCTACTTAGAGAAGTAGAGGTAGATCCCGATGAGGAAGACCATGATGAGGGCCACTGGTATAAAGACTGTTAGAGCTATGTTGGATCGCTCCATGATGTAGTCTGCACTGGCAGCTGGTGAGCAGAGGGGTAGAGGAATCAACAGGGACACACTCAATTGGTATGATAACCTAAAGAGCCACACTTCAATGTAACACACTTGAAGTTGCTGGGAAGTACTGTATTTCGTTTTTTAAAATTTGGTCTTGACTTGATGTTTTAATTTGAAAGATCTAACAATTACTGTGCAGACTTGACGGCACTTACCGTCTAACCTGCGTTCATTCATAAACTCCATTGAGGAGGCTGTAAAGAAATGGAGAACATCAGAACACAGATGTTAAAATATACAGACATATATTGTTCATCATGAACTACTGTGAACAATGCCAGAGTGAACTACACACACAGGGGAGTATGTGTCTGCAGTTCCTACCTCCGCAGACAGGGGGCAGGCTGCTCCACTGTGAAGGGTGTCCAGGGACACAGTGGAGGACAGGCTCCCCCAGCAGCTCATGGCCTCTGAGGCAGGAGAAGCGCAGTGTCTCCCCGGCCTGGTAGAGAGGCTTCTCTGAGATCTGGGTGCTGTAAGATGGGGTGCCAGGGTTCCTGCAAGGCTCATAGGTCACCGCTGAGAGAGGAGTGGACAGGACACACACACACAGTCAACATCATATAATGTATTCCTGTAAACAGCTAGTAAAACTCTTGGTATATTGTATGAATTGGACACACTGACAATCCAGCTTGTTCTGAGAACCGTATGTTTCTTAGAGCTTGGTGAAAGTGTGGTTGTCCTATGGTTATTTTGCATACAACCTTCCCACAATATTCTGTGAATGGTGCAGGATACCCAGCTAGCACATAACTTTCTGAAAACCTGGTGGAAATTGTACTACTTCAGCATAAGGTTTCCTCATGGTTCTATTTAAAGTAATGCTCTCAAATTGTTCAGAATTGCTAAGAAACAAATGTTTTTCTATGAGACTTGTAGTACTTCAGCATAACGTTTTGTGCCGGTTTCCTCATGGTTCTATTTAAAGTAATGCTCTCAAATTGTTCAGAATTGCTAAGAAACAACGTTTTTCTCTGAGACTTGTAGTACTTCAGCATAACGTTTTGTGCCGGTTTCCTCATGGTTCTATTTAAAGTCATGTTCTCCGAATGTTATAATAGTTTGCCTAATTTCAATTTCTGTGAAAAAACAAGCATTGTATCGTGTAGAGAATCATTGTACCATCTAAACCAGTGTGAAATATATTTTCAATAACCAAAGTTATTGTATTTTCAACTGTTTGAAGCAGATGTACAAAACCAAAAGTAAAAACAAAAATGCAAGAATGGGCATAGAAATAAAGCACATAGAACATATCTACAGCTTCTTAGACTTGCTTTTAATGAGAATGACATATCTATCTCCCATTTCTATGGGAATTTGGTCAGGTCGCTCCCAAAAAGTTACATATCGCACTTTTAAGAAACATCGTTCTTCTATGGGAATTTCCATACTTAAGCATATCGCTTTCTGCAGGTTTTCTCATGATTCTGTTCAAAGTCATGTTCTCAGAACATTAAGAACATTCCATAAAAAAAAACTGAAAAAAATGTGTTACGTTCATAGAAAGCTCTAAGAATTTTATTTAAAAACATATACATTCCATTCTCAGTGTCAGTCAACAAAACTCTCTCTATCCTCTATCTTAATAGGTGTGCTGGGCTGCCCACTAATTGGGCACAACTGATTTTAAAGGTACAATATGTCACGTTTTGGGTTACCTGACCAAATTCACATAGAAATGTGAGTTATAGATCTGTCATTCCCATTGAAAGCACGTCTAAAAAGCGGTAGATCAGTTCTATGTGCAGTATTTCTATGCTTCTCATTCTAACGTTTCATTTTTGCATCTTTTACTTTCAGCTTTGTACACCAGCTTCAAACAGCTGAAAATACAATAGTTTTGGTTATTGAAAAGGTATCTCACAGCAGTATAGATTGTACAGTGATTCTCTACACTCTGAGTGCTTGTTTTGTCACATACTGAAATGATTAGAATTAGAACTATTCAAATTTTAGCAACCAAGAAATGGTGGAGTGATTCCTGCATATTGCACCTTTAATTAAGTGCTTTTTTTAAAAAATGGAGTCTGTTTGAATAATCTAAAATGAACAGCTTTGTATGAGTTTTAAAAAAACATGACATGCTAGCTCCATCCTAGTGACATAGTGGACTAATTCCATGGATTGAGAACAGAAGATCATAGGTTCAAATCTGAACAACACCGTGCCACAATAAAAAAATACATGTGCTTTCATGATTAATGCCTAAGGGACTGATCAAAATGTACAGAATGGTTACCTGGAGGGAAATGGGGGAGGGTCATGTTTTTTCAATTTCACTCAAGGGGAGGGTTTAGTATTTTTTAAATCTAGTCCAGGGAAGGGTCATGTAATTTGTAATTGATGAAATTTCAATATGTCTCATTGTTGTAGAATTAGCTGCTTATTAGGCTATATATGGTGTTGTTGACTGTACGTTTGTTTATTCCATGTGTAACTCTGTGTTGTTGTTTGTGTCGCACTACTTTGCTCCATATTGCCTATAGGCTATTTAGTGTGGTCTCAATCAAATGATCCATAGCCTATAGGCTACGAAGTGCATGTTTGGAGAAGCACAGAGCAAAGTTATATTTCTAAGATAGCTGCTGGGACGGTGTAAATAAAACAGGCTGCATTACACACTACAATGGATGTTCCACCCCTGAGCCCTGCTCTGCTCTTGCTGATCAAAAAACGTTTTGTGTTGTGTAGGGCTATGGTGACAGTTCAGGAGAGACGAAGGCTTCTTCTGATTAGGCTTAGTCAAAAAAAATGCACTATCTTGCGCACAGACTAGCCTATAGCCTATGTTCTGTTCAGTTTGAGAAGCAGAGCGCGAAGGACAGAGGGTGTGGTGCTGAAACTTGAAGCAGTACCCGTGGCACAATCAATCAGAAATGGAAAGCTCATTTTAATTAGACTTCACTAACAACAGGAGGGCTTTGTGTTGAAGCCTATTTCTTTGACAGACAATTATGCTATTTCGTGTTGGTCAATTCCTCCACCTACCATGCACTCTTTAAGTAGCCTACCTCCGTGTCAGTGAAGGGCTGTTAAATTAAAACCAAGACTGAGAGGGTATGCCACAGGCCTACATTTTTATTAAAGAAAATTGCAAAAAAGCATAGGCCCACCCCTTGTTAGTTGAAGATTTTGAAGAAAATAAAAGGGATCTGATTATATAAAGTCTCTATAACAGCGCTTTGGTCAGCAATGCTTTATGCTCGAAACAAGCTGCAAAATACCCAGGAAAGACTATACTTTGCTTGGGAAGTAATCTAATTCTGTCACTATCAATTGATTAAGCTATTCACTTTCTGTACAATAGAATATGTTTAAACCCAGACAGCTTTTAAGGAAACACTTGTGACCTTCTCTCGTTGGGTTAAGCCATGGAAGACAAGTAGCCAGCAGTTAAAGCGTACATTTTTCTGCGTCGGCAGGTCTACTCTGTCTGGGGTGGAATGGTAGGTCTACTCTGTCTGGGGTGGAATGGTAGGTCTACTCTGTCTGGGGTGAAATGGTAGGACTACTCTGTCTGGGGTGGAATGGTAGGTCTACTCTGTCTGGGGTGGAATGGTAGGTCTACTCTGTCTGGGGTGGAATGGTAGGTCTACTCTGTCTGGGGTGGAATGGTAGGTCTATGGTAGGTCTCTGTCTGGGGTGGAATGGTAGGTCTACTCTGTCTGGGGTGGAATGGTAGGTCTACTCTGTCTGGGGTGGAATGGTAGGTCTACTCTGTCTGGGGTGGAATGGTAGGTCTACTCTGTCTGGGGTGGAATGGTAGGTCTACTCTGTCTGGGGTGGAATGGTGGAGGTCTACTCTGTCTGGGGTGGAATGGTAGGTCTACTCTGTCTGGGGTGAAATGGTAGGTCTACTCTGTCTGGGGTGGAATGGACTACTCTGTCTGGGGTGGAATGGGGGTGGAATGGTCTACTCTGTCTGGGGTGGAATGGTAGGTCTACTCTGTCTGGGGTGGAATGGTAGGTCTACTCTGTCTGGGGTGGAATGGTAGGTCTAATGGTAGGTCTCTTTCTGGGGTGAAATGGTAGGACTATGGTAGGTCTCTGTCTGTCTGGGGTGGAATGGTAGGTCTACTCTGTCTGGGGTGGAATGGTAGGTCTACTCTGTCTGGGGTGGAATGGTAGGACTACTTTGTCTGGGGTGGAATGGTAGGTCTACTCTGTCTGGGGTGGAATGGTAGGTCTACTCTGTCTGGGGTGGAATGGTAGGACTAATGGTAGGACTACTTTGTCTGGGGTGGAATGGTAGGTCTACTCTGTCTGGGGTGGAATGGTAGGTCTACTCTGTCTGGGGTGGAATGGTCTGTCTGGGTGGAATGGTAGGTCTACTCTGTCTGGGGTGGAATGGTAGGTCTACTCTGTCTGGGGTGGAATGGTAGGTCTACTCTGTCTGGGGTGGAATGGTAGGTCTACTCTGTCTGGGGTGGAATGGTAGGCCTAAATTATGAAAGTAGCCTATTATTTGCAAACAAGACACACTGATTTGGCATTGGAGAAATATGATAAGGTGAACACATAGCCCTATTTCTCTGTCCATTCTTAGCCTATAATTTCGGTAATTTGTGTGGTATTAAAAAAATATTCCGCTAATGGGT
The DNA here is from genome assembly GCF_018296145.1 of Oncorhynchus tshawytscha. Taxonomy (NCBI): domain Eukaryota; kingdom Metazoa; phylum Chordata; class Actinopteri; order Salmoniformes; family Salmonidae; genus Oncorhynchus; species Oncorhynchus tshawytscha. The sequence continues at coordinate 40,616,035 of NC_056442.1, forward strand.
AAAATTACATAGAATTGCAAGACATGTTTATAAAAGGCCATTTTTTTCTCAGACCTGCAAATGATAGACTCATGCAATGGTTTTACTATATATAAGATCTTTCTAACCCTACTCTTGTCCATGGTGGTCTGCGAACCCATGACCTTTTAGCCCGCATCCCTGTGCGTTATCAAAATGTCTGCGTTGCCTTCTACTGTTTACAGGATGAAGAACAGTTTGTAAAACTGCACATCTAAGGCTTTGCTCAGTCCAGGAAGTGAGGGTAAACAGTAGACAGTCCTCTGCTATACACTTTGTTTTCATTATTATTTTGGTTGTAGAAGAGGGTCACTTGTTTTGTTTTTTCAAGAGTTCAGTGAGGGTTTAGGTCAAATATATTTTGCCGAAGGGAGGGTCATCCATTTTCAATACAGAGAAGTCAGATCTTCTCTATGTAACCCTTATTATAAATAACAATCACTCCCTAAACAAATCCTATATCTTCTTGGAGTTAAACGGTTAACCCAAACTAAGCCAGTTGTGTTATTAAACGTCTTATTGAAATCTATTCTCATAATGTTGTTAAATTACCTTCAAATAACCTATAATTTCTGTTCTCAGAACAGAAATAAATCTTCAAGGAAAACATTCAGGGAAATGTAGCAAAACGTTCTTAGAACCTCCCTGCAACATAAAAATGTATGTTCCCAGGACAGGTGAAATTTTCACTTCCGTTCTCAGAACTTTAAAAAAAATTCAGTTTTACCAGCTTTGTTCCCAGAACCAATGGGAAACCAAAAACGAATATACCCACAATGTCCAAGGAAACATGTGCTTGCTGGGAAGTGTGTATGATGGAGATGTTTTAGCAGGCTGAAGCCCAGGGGGTACGTACAGTCACATTTGGGTAGCCTCTCGCTCCATTTAGGTCCGGAGGAGCCATGGTTGTAGCAGGAGAGCAGGCTGTTTCCAGAGAGGGTGTAGCCCTTGTTACAGATGTATTGGATGGTGGAGCCTACAGTGAAACGCGGGCTGGACATCACCCTGCGACTGTGCTCCACAGTACCTGGGTCTGTACACGACAGCACTGACACACACACAGACACAGACACAGACACATACACATACACAGACACAGACACACACACACACACACACACACACAGAAAAAAACTGAGTTTTACTCATGTGCAGGGAATACAATTAGTTATTTTTTTTAAAATCATTAGCAGTTGTCAATGCTTATTTGTGGTTAACCAATGGGGCCAGAGTGGTGCCTGGGCCTTTTTCTAATTAAAGCCTGCAGACACAAACCCACCGAGCTGGAAAATAAGAGATTATCTCTGTGTCTCAGTCCCACACAACATCAAACCATGAACCCAATCCTGGGTCTAGTAGGATAAGGGTCAGTATGGTAATAATGTTCACGTGACAGACGTCCAAATGAGTCTCTTGTTACCGGTCAGTGATGCCGTGCCTGTCACTGTGTGGGAAGTGACCAAGACCAAGGACTTTGTCACACTATCCTGTCTCTACTCCGCAGCATCCAGGTCGTCTGGATAGAACAGGAGTAATGTGTGGAGGAGCTGGAACACAAAGCCTACTCACTTCATTGATACGTTGGTCTATACAGAAAAAGGGTTGTGTTGTCAGAAAAGCAGTGAATGCTTTTACCCATCAGCCTCTGCTTTAGCCTGTCCTTAACTGAAACTGCTTCTCACACCTAAAATGCACCTTCTGTGTGCCAGTGTATGCGGGTGTGTGTGTGTGTGGTAGTCACCTCTCTCACAGCTGGGCAGGTCTCCACTCCAGGTCAGGTCCCACTGGCACATGAGCAGCTCTGTACCCACCAGCTGGAAACCTGGGTAGCACTGGTAGGTGACCACCGTGCCATGGACCAGCTCAGGGTGGGAGGTGCTCTTCCAGCCGTTGGTGATCTCTGGGAGCTCTGGACACGTGTCGTTACGAGGCACCTCTGTATCCATGAACGAGGGAGAGAGAAAGGAAGCCAGAGAATAAGGCACTGACTTCACAGAGCACACAGAGCTTGAGTGGTGTGGTTTTGCATTCAAATGAATGAACCTCAGGACAAACACAATAGAGGACATCCATTTTGTAGGAATTTCAATCTAGTGTGACAAGTGCCATGCAATAGGATGTCTGTCTGCCAGGCAGCCTGGCGGGGCCATTTCTAGCCACAGCAGAAGCCAGAGAGGGCAGGGCACCCTGCAGACGAGGCTAATGTGGACAAACACACGCAGTAATTGTGTTTGGGTCTCTGACGGGCACAATACCAGACAGCTGCACCACTTGGCTGGGCCTTGCTTTCCATCTCTGTCAGAGGCATGAACAGACTATAAATCTCTCTCTCTCTCTGCCTTTTCTCTCTCTCTCTCTGCCTTCCCTTTGTCCCTCTCTCGCTTCTCTCTTTCACTCACTCTTCTCTCTCCCAGTCATCAGTATTCTGCTGCCTCCTCTTTCTCCCTCTCTCTACATGGAATTCATTACGTCTTATCAGATGTCTGCTTTATGGGTTGGCTCCGCTCCGGTGTCGTGACGACCGTGCTGATGGAAGGGGGCCCCTTCCTTTTTATGTTTAAGAGAGTCTCCTCCTCCTGAACCCTCTAGAACTCTCCTCCTCCTTACTCATCTCCCCTCTTCACTGCCCTTCTGTCTCTTTAACTCTTTAATTCTGTTCACACTCTCTCCTAACTCACTCCGCAGTCTTACCGAAGAAGTGCACCACAAAGCCGTTGCCGTAGCCGTAGATGTTGGTGGCCGGGTCAGACTGGAACTGGATGGTGACGTCGGCCATGGAGGTGTAGAGTTTGAAGTGAGGCCGTGAGCCACCGTACTGACCCAGCACCGTAGCAGTTAGGTCATCTCCATCATAGAACGTCAGCAGATCGTTCTTCCCTATGTTGAGGCTGGAGCACAAAGACAGAAGAAAAATATATATTCACCGTGCACAATGAATTGGTTTTCATGCACACCCTCACATTACTAGCTCATTTGTCATATACTTTCTTTGTCATTGTTTTCTGTATCTGTTTTAAAAACGTGAAAGCATCCTCACTAAAATACGTTTGTTGCTTTGAGACGTTCCGTTTAAATGTTCCATTTACTTTGGAGCACCACAGCTCTACTGAAAAGAAAGTGACAAAACCATGTGGTAATTTATCACTGTTTTAAATGTGTCACCTGAGACAGAGCCCTCTGCTTAAGAACCAGGACAGGGTGTAAAGTAGGGAGGAAATCACACTCCGCCAGAATCGGGAAGTGACCTGTTACTCTTTCCTGTCTCAAATTAATCACAAGTGGCTCCTGATAAAACTCATTACAATGCAAGCAATTGAACTATTAATCACTTTGGAGCCTAACAGAAGAAGAAAAAACGGAAAGATTTGAACGATAAAGAGATTTGGTTCTGTAATACAGTCGTGTATCAGTAGTGTATTGTATGACATGAATAACAGAGAGAGTGTAAAAATGTCTCAATCTCATCGACCTGTTTGCACTCTGTAAACTGAGTTAAGAATCAAGACATTAAAGATATGATGCACATACGACTTGGCAAAGATCAGGTGTATCAGACTAATTAAATGTCAGGACAGCTTAGCCTACCCACTGGGCACAGACTTGAATTCAACATCTATTCCACTTTGGTTCAACTTAATTTCATTGAAATGATGTAGAAACAACATTGATTCAACCATTGTGTGCCCAGTGGGTATTTTCTGCTGATGCATCTGTATTATCCTTCAAGAAAATGCTTAAACCTGCAGTAATTAATTGACACCTGAAAATGCATCTCACCTCAACAGAGCGGGACAGATTGAGAAATTGTATCAGCTTGCATTAAATTTGTTGTGATGAAGTTAAACAAGCCTTTGCATAGCTGTGCTGCCGTATCTGCAGCGAAAATTAATCATGCTTTCTATTGTGTGGCAGTGATTTGATTTAGTGTAATTTAAACACAGGCTCAGATTGACTCAGCCCACAGGCCCAGCTGCCTGCCACCATGTTCCTTCAGAATGCATTATCTCAGACAACTCCTCATCTGCAATGGCATTCTCTATTCTCCACCTCTGAGAGAACTTGACATTCATGTCCAGGACAAGTCAAATATAAATACCACCTGCCCGTTTCTAGCTAGTTTGAGCAAAATTAATACCCCTCAATACAAATCACAATTCGATTAAACGCAGTCATTTGTGAGTCATGATGGCTGCTCAATGATCATTAGAATCTTCTCCTTTCATCTCACCCCTGCACCTCTTAATTCCCACAGACTAACCTGAATGAATGTTCTGATGGAATATCCCATTTCTAATCCACTCCTCTCTGGCTTGTGAGATCTTGACTGGACAGGGATCCAGATCCACTGCCCTTCACTCCGCCTCAACTAGGCTAACATATCCAGACAAGCAGGCTCAGAGTCAAAACAGTTATTAGTGACACTAGTGATGAAATAAGTCAATGAGTTCTCCTGCCAACTTCCAGCCCTGGGAGACAAACCAATCAAGGTATAAGTGCTATAACTAATATTTGATGCATCAATGCATGAAATATCCTGTCGCTCTTCTCACTAAATTCTCACCAAAGGCAAAGTACACTATAATGGAAGCCAAAATGGAAACTACCAAAATCACTGTCTGTCTTTCACATCATATTTGACTTGCAAACTATTTCCTCCCTTATTAACGCCATAGGACTACTGGGGTGGTATATACAGCATGTGTATATTGGTATGTACGTGAATGTATGCATGCATGTGTACAAATTATTTACCTGAACTAGAACTGCCAAAAGTCATATGCATGGGGTTTGTGTATTTCTGATAATCATCAAGGCAGAGACACAGCTAAATCCCATTCCCATACACTCCTAAACACTATTTAGGCGTTGGAGCACTTCGTCAACATTTGGAGCATCTGAACTTAGGCTGCTGAACTACACCCCAGGTGTACCATCCTCCACACCTGCATTTCGTTCACAGCCCCTCCTCCTGCACCTGAGCCCTTAACAGGCACCTAGCTCGCCCTCCTGGTTGGTTGGGGTGAACCAGTCGTCATTAGAAGGGCCCTTGAATGAGTGTCCCAGCCGTCATTAGGGCCCCTGGTCCTGTGTGATTATGGGAGTGGTGAACAGGACGCTGGGCGGTGATGAATGATTATAGAGGAATGAGAGTGTTCTCATTACCGTGGTAAAGTGTTCCTAAACCCTGGTAACGAGCTTTAGGAAGGCACACCGTGCAATTGTGTTCCAGAACACTGGCGTGACTAGTGGGCCAGAAGGGAGGCATCAGACATGGAACATGCGAGTTCATGGCACGAGAGTCTGTGTGTTCAGATTATCACTCCTTGTGCAGCACTGGTTTCATCGCTATGATCAGAGGATCCCTGAGGATGTAGTGAAGGATAACAGTGGTTTGAGTGATGCCTTTAAACTGCGATTTCAGATGTAAGGTTCTCATATTTCTCCTAGTTCAGCATATGCTGATATTGATGTTCACATCAAAACTGAAGGAAATGGCGTGGAAATCCTGTAGATGATCTCTCTGTCTCACTCACATGCACACTCAAGCTGAATTCTCATCAACGCTCCGAGGTTGAGCTGAACGCGCTTCACCGTTGTCCCTGAAAGTCATATCTGCCCAAATCGCTTCCCCTCTATATGAATAGGAAATTAATGATGTTGACAGCTTCTTGTACCAAACATGGGGGATGCCATTTATTACAATGCTTCAGAATGTACAACCACAGCTGAGGCGTTCCGAAGAGAGAGAGAAGAGCAAGAGAGACAACATATGCAAATGAGCCAGTTGTTAATTAAGGAAGCCAAATGATTGTACGCATGGTTAATCTATCAGGGTCTGACACAGCAGGGTCTTCTGTTCCCAGCCTTCACCTGACATCACTATCACGGAAAACACTCACTCCTCTCCCCTGCTCTGCTCAAGTCAACCTATCTGATTCAGCAGAACACACACCACCTCTGTCCGAACCCCGTTAAATAATTAGTTTCCGCTCCAGTTGGTAATTAACCTTTGTCTGCTGGTACTTATGTGTCCCATCCAAGAGCAAGATATTATTTTATCTTTAGCCCTTTTCTCTTTCATTTGTTTAACCAGTCACAATGGGGTAGTTCTTTGCACTGGCAGTTTCTGTTTGAAGTCAGGCCTGTGTTTGTACATCAGCTGTAAAGCTTCTCCTAATGATCTGAGTGCAGAGACGTGCTGCAGAGCTCATGCGCGGGTGAAGATTCTTAGAAAGGTTAGAGCTACTCTGTGGTGGGGCGTCCTCCACTTGAACTGCTATGGGGAGGGGAACGCCAGGACGTTACTAAAAGGGTTCCCCCTTTTAGGGGGAACCCTTTTTGATATATGCTTTGTTATATCTTATGTTCAGGAGAATCTGTAGTGAAGAACGTAAGAGATAGTTAAGATACGTACACTTGGATGTCTAGCATAATCCTCCTGTCCTCCTCCACGTGAATCCCCCAGATGCAGTCCTGGCCGCTATCGTAGGCCTCTGGCCAGTTAGGAGACAGGACCACTCCAGCAGAGTCAGTCATCTCTCCACTGCATACAGCTGTAACACACACACACACACACACACACACACACACACACACACACACACACACACACACACACACACACACACACACACACACACACACACACACACACACACACACACACACACACACACACACACACACACACACACACACACAGATTAAGCAAAAATACTCTGTTCAACAATATCATACAGCTCATTTCCTACATAGAACAAAAACACACAGCATACCTCTGCAGGCAGGCTCAGTCTCGTTCCACTGGGGGTTGTTGTGGTCCATGCACTCAATGATGACAGAGCCCTGCTCCAGGGTGTAGCCAGGGTCACAGGTGAACTCTACCACGGTCCCCACTGCCCACGTGCTGTCATTACTGGTGAAGTTACCGTACTTGACGAACGGCTCATAGCAGTGGCCCACTGCAAACGCTATGAAGGAGAGGATATGTGGATCAGTCACAGAAAAAAGGCCAGACTGTGACACTGAGCCCCATGTCTGCCATGCAGTGGGCCATTGACTTTGCCTGTTAGCTCGTCTCCTATCAGGGACGGAGCAGACCCAGAGGTTAATTTTATTGGAGGTCTGTTGCGTCAACCCACTGACTGACATGTAATGGTTCAAATCAGGGTGAGGGGAGCACTATTAAATCAGTTCCACCCTGTGTCAGATTGATGAGGGTAATGCTGTTGAAGACAACCCACACACGGTCCATTAGAATAAGCAGCGCTGCTCTCTCACAGCGTAATCCCATTTGCTACAGTAAATTGAAGCCCTAATCAGATTAAATTGATCTGATTGGATAATGACTCCAGGACCTGTGATGTGGCTCTGACTCCAAGCTCTGAACAGCCCTTTGAAAAGGCACCTATAAGAATGAGTTGCCACACGTAGAGAGGATGACTGGGCATGAGCATGGAGAACAATAAAGCATTTGAGAGTTCGTAGCTAAACTAGTGAGAGCAGAGGACTTTAATTGATTCTTATGTTTGACTTCTTTCCATTCCAATTCTTTAGAGGAGGGAAAGATGAGGAGAGGGCATGAGGCAGTGTCTTTTGGTTATACTAGTCTGCAGGGCATTATGCGTTTCATAAACAACAGGTTTTAGCTCCACTCATTTTACATTGCTGGAGTGTGTGAGGGAAGTTTGAGTGCCCTTGAGTACACTTTCCAGAGACCTGAAGACTTGTGTTAGATCCCCATGCCTGGTCTTGTGGCACACAGGGAACCTATGTTCTAACCACTGTTCCTTCTCATTTTGGGGGGCACTGAGCAAATCTGAGGTCTTGTGAGCGGAAACTTGAATGTTGGGAGAATTTTGTCCAACTTCCGGCGTGAGTTTACAGTGAACACTGAGGCTGTACCCTTACAGTTTTAGACAGTTGCCAATAGGCTATTGTGGCTAATTGAGCATAAGTTTTGTTGGACTACCAACAAAACCAATGGAGCAAATCCCATAACATTTTCACATGGAAATAGCTTTTGATTTCTATGATATAGCCTACAGTAGAAGTAGAAGAAGTAGAAGAAGAAGATATGTGTTCAATGCAGACCTACATTGCATGAGACTTTTAAAAACGGTTTTACATTATGAAGGGCTTGACATTAATTAATGATTCGACTTGGTCTGTAACACCATGGGCCAAATAGGTGACTGTAAATTGCATTGTATTGTGTTGTATGATGCAAGAAACCACTTTACAAAATACAATATACAATTATTACCGTACAGAGAACTAGACACTGTAGACTACCCCTCTGCCTATTGGTTTATTTGCATATCTCAACATGTATCTGCATGTCTCAAAATACAACACTGCCCCTTCAATTAATTAAGACATAAGCGTTTTACCTGACTAGCTTTTCAAAACCAGCTTGAAATGTAGCCGGCATGTTTTGTGCTCTTGCAGGAATCTCTTAGTCAGTAACTCCCCATTGCTGACCTATACTTATCTATAACTGGGCTGATAACTCAATAACTAGCAGAGAATATCTACAAATGTGCACACATGCAACTCTGATCTTAAACTGATCTGAAAAGCGTTTTCACACGTGGTTGACTGAAAGACCACTCGTGGGCTACCCCGCCAATAGTATTTTACTCCGTTGCGCCCTAACTCTGTCTATAACAAAATCACAGACTCAATCTTGTAAAGTTAGATTTCTTTTGGGGCTGATATAATGTTGATTCGATCACAGAAAAAAACATTGATCTATATATTGCAAACTCAATGAAGTTCATTCTCTTGCGTCTTTGCGCAACATGGTGTTTCTTCTGCGTGGCAGTCGTGGAGGAAGTGCGTGGGAGTGCACGGACGCAGTTTAAAGTGAAGTCAGAAACATTGGTGCCATGACCTGGAAGTGTCTCTGTGAGATGGAGAAGGTCAAAGTGGGGTCAGGTGTAACCGAGACCTGAAGAGTTGCGTTAGCTCCCACGGGGATGTGTCTACCTTGGTATCTGATGGCGATGCCGGTGGAGGTGCCTGTTCCATCAGTGGTGAGCTCTATGAAGAGGGGTCTGGAGGTGCTCACCAGGCCCTCGTTGGGCAGGTACTCTACCTCATATGAGTCATACATCGGAGGAGAGTCAATGTTCTTCCCATTTTTGATCAGAAGCCTGAAAGAGAAATTAAAACACATTAGTACCTGGTTGGATTTCTAAGACTTTGTAATATGCATTGTGGGCACATTTTCAGAGTTAACTCAGCTACCTGGACGGAAGCCCCTAATGAGATGACGCAACAGGAAGGAAAATTATACAGTATTAAAGCATTGGGCTGGACGGTTCTGCACAAATGGCCAATGATATCATCCAGTACAGTTGAGCAGCTAGCCTACTGACCTGATTAAAAGTATATTTGTTATTGTTACCAGACACAGCTGCTACCGCTCATAAAAACAACGTTATCTTAACTCAAATATGTGTGTCCTTGTCAATTCAATTCATTCACTTGAAGCACCTTCTTGTGAAGTGTTATATTGCCTTACAAACATTCACAACAGCTTATAGATGCAATCATAGAGCATTAAGACTCCAATAAGGAACATGAATAGACAGTCAAAAAACAAAGTAGGAAGGTGATTGAAGTGAAATGTATCCGATTATTTCAGTATTTCTCTCTCTCTCTCTTTCTCCTTTCCTCTCTCACCATTTTCTCAAAATTGGATTTGCATTCTGACACAGAGACACAGATGTTCCACTGAATCTCAATCTCAGATGATGAGGCGATGCCCCGAAGTGTAGCAGAGGAATGGACTGGTAATATGACATGTGTGACAACAGAACAATGAGCCTGCAGTGAGAATCATGTCCAACTGTCACAGAGCCAGCAGTAGGACTCTGTTGGCTGCTTGTTGAATGATTATTAAACTCAAGTGAACACTTAGAACTGGATAGTATACTGGAGTAGAGCACTAAGGTCAGAACACTGTAGCAGACTTGGGTTCAGACAGTATTTTCTTTATTTTAAAGGTATGTACTTTATTGATTAAGCCTGGTGCAATACAACCAATGGAATAGCCCTCTAAGTGCAAACCCCACTCATCTGGCACCCAAGGTCAAAATATTTGGAAGAAAATTAACACTATTTGAAGCCAGGTCTGACTGACCACTCTAGTGAAGTAAACCCCCTGACTGACACCACACCTGTCATCGTCCTCTGCCAGGGCCACCTTCTCAAAGTGGACGTGCACTCGCTGTCCCTCTGGGGCCTCCAGCAGCCAATGGCATGTCAGGTTGTTGCTGTAGTTGCTAGGGAAACCGGGTGACACAATGCGTCCTACCGTGGCATTCCGGACAATGCCACCACAAGCAGCTGGGATGCCCATGGAGAATGAAGTAGGAATGGGAGGAAAGGAGAGAAAGAAGATGGGAAGTGGAGAGAAAGAACATGGGAGGAGACAAAGAAGATGGGAGGAGGAGAGAAAGAAGATGGGAGGAGGAGGAGAGAATGAGGATGGGATGGAGAGAAGGAGGAAAGGATGGGAGAAGAGGAGTGAAGGAAGATGGGAGGAGAGGAGAGAAGGAGGAGGAGAGGAGTGAAGGAAGATGGGGAGGAGGAGGAGAGAGGAGGATGAGGAGAGAAGGAGGATGGGAGGATGGGAGGAGAGGAGTGCAGGAAGATGGGGAGGAGGAGGAGAGAATGAGGATGGGAGGAGGAGGAGATAAGGAGGATAGGATGGAGAGAAGGAGGAAGATGGGAGGAGAGGAGAGAAGGAGGATGGAATTGGAGGAGGAAGAAGAAGTAGAGAGAGGTATTTTAGTCTGGGGAAAAACATTTGCTTAAAATCCCAGTCAAACAGAATGTGTAACGACAAATAATACCTTGGGAAACAATGGTTAGAGATAAACCACGAGAACACAATGAGTGGAGGTGTTGAGTAAGAGCCATCTCTGAGTTTGTGTAAAGGGAATAAAAGAGAGAGTGGGTCTGGTATTGATATCAGTGTATCACAACAGACGAGGTGAAGGTCAGCTAGGTAGACACGAAGCTTAATTAAAGCAGAGCAGCAGCCTTAGCCCTAACCTTCCCTGTGGCACTCTGCCCTGCCATCAGTAATCACACCCTGCAGACACCATGCTGTGGGACCACTGTCTGGGGCGGGCAGGCAGGCAGGCAGGCAGGCACGCACGCACGCACGCACGCACGCACGCACACACACACACACACACACACACACACACACACACACACACACACACACACACACACACACACACACACACACACACACACACACACACACACACACACACACACACACACACTATGCCTTTAAGATGCCCAACGCTCAGAGGGAGCCTCCCTGCTGTCCATTCACTGTTAAAACAATGGAGAGACCCACTGTTCCAAATGTTTATCTTATCTGACTAGGGCTAAAACATTCACTCACTATTCATCACTGGTGCTCATCTGAGCAGAAAAATGAGATCCTACATCTAAACTGTCTGCTTCTGAACTGTCCTCCACTGGGGATTGAACCCTGTCTGAATCTGTGCTTGTTATGCAAGATGAATACAAGTAGACTCAAGAGGTGAACTTCCTGGAAGAGAAAATATGATGGAGTCTCTAGTTCTCGTGGCTTGTTTTGTTTAGTTCTTTACTTCCTAGGAGAGGTCTGACTGAATAGGATTGTCTGTTTAACATTCACCACCCCAGTACAACATACACTGCAGCTCACACCATTAAGGCCCAAATCAATGATTAATAAACCCCAATGAACTTTTGAGCAACACCAAGCTGAGTAAGTGTGAGATCATTCTAGTGGAATTAATTTCTCCAGCGAGGACAACGTGTTTATGTACTTATACGCCTCACTTGTTGCAAAGGGAAGAACTGTGTTGATGCTCTGGTAGGAATAGTTACAGGACAAATCACAGGGAATGTAAATTCATTTTGAAAGACTGTGATAAGGATTGAGAGGGGAAGAGTGTTTTTGTCTATTAATATGTTCAACAACTGTGGAGAAAGTCTGTGTGCATAGCAAGGTGTACTGGTCCCGTTGTGGTAAATGGATGTGAGAGGTGTGTAGCTAGCTACCCCCAGCCCTCACCATGGCACTGCGGCTCCGTGCCGCTCCAGTAGGGGGTGCTGGCGTTGAGACAGGTCAGTGTGTTGGTTCCCTGCAGATGGTACCCAGTCAGACAGTAGAAGTAGGCCTCTCCACCAGAGTGGAGGCTGCTCACAGACACATCCCCACAGACTGGCCGCTGGGGAAAGGTACAGCTCAACACAAAGGCTGTGGGAAGAGTGAGAGGGAAGAGAAGAGAGACAGAGAGTGAAGGAGGGGAGGAGAAGAGAGAGACAGCGAGGGGGAGAGGGAAGAGAAGAGAGACAGAGAAGGAGAGTTGGACACAAACAGCGACTAACAGCATCCAAGCTGACTCAAAATAAAAGTGTAACAACAGAAAAATACTTTCTTGCTCATCATAAAGCCTTTTAGAGGGAGGGGAACCAAACCTAAAGAATATAGAGAGAGAAGTGTGAGGATGAACACTGACAGGTCATAGACCCTATCCTACCAGAGTACATGTCTATAGGACCTGTGCTATTCCAGAGAATAACCTTAGTGTCTCAGGATGATGGATTGGTCTGGCCATATACCTAATGGAGGCCATAAAACTGGCATTTTTGCCTTCCTCCTGCCTCTCCATACAGGTACATTCATGACACACTACACACACATACAGTATGGCTTCCTAATGCGTACCATGCTCAACAGAATGCGTTGCTTGGCTGAATACCCACTGAGGGACCTAGATCAATAACAGTACTGTTTTTTACTCAAACTGTGAACATGTAATAGGGACCCCGGAGTACTGTCTGTATATCAAGAATGACCCACAAGTGGATCTTTAACAAACAACTGGTAGTGTTTTCCCCTCATCCCCAGCTATTTTTAACAGATATATGTGTGGTTCTCGCTCCAGGCTGTCTGTCTGACTGTAATTGTTGCAGCTTCACTGTTATCCTGTTGGAAGGCAGTGCAGCACTCCACCATTGATTCTGTCTCAAGGAGACATTGCCAAGGAGGTGATGACTGTAACAGGGTACCCATAGAGGATATGATGACAGTAACAGGGTACCCATAGAGAATATGATGACTGTAACAGGGTACCCATAGAGAATATGATGACTGTAACAGGGTACCCATAGAGAATATGATGACTGTAACAGGGTACCCATAGAGGATATGATGACAGTAACAGGGAACCCATAGAGGATATGATGACAGTAACAGAGTACCCATAAAGGATATGATGACAGTAACAGGGAACCCATAGAGGATATGATGACAGTAACAGGGAACCCATAGAGGATATGATGACAGTAACAGGGAACCCATAGAGGATATGATGACAGTAACAGGGAACCCATAGAGGATATGATGACAGTAACAGAGTACCCATAAAGGATATGATGACAGTAACAGGGAACCCATAGAGGATATGATGACAGTAACAGGGAACCCATAGAGGATATGATGACAGTAACAGGATACCCATAGAGGATATGATGAGAGTAACAGGGAACCCATAGAGGATATGATGACAGTAACAGGGAACCCATAGAGGATATGATGACAGTAACAGGGAACCCATAGAGGATATGATGACAGTAACAGGGAACCCATAGAGGATATGATGACAGTAACAGGGATACCCATAGAGGATATGATGACAGTAACAGGGAACCCATAGAGGATATGATGACAGTAACAGGGAACCCATAGAGGATATGATGACAGTAACAGGGAACCCATAGAGGATATGATGACAGTAACAGGGAACCCATAGAGGATATGATGACAGTAACAGGGAACCCATAGAGGATATGATGACAGTAACAGGGAACCCATAGAGGATATGATGACAGTAACAGGGAACCCATAGAGGAAGTGATGGCACATACTGTACTGTTCAGACCATTCAGTTCAAGTCAAAGTACGCTTCACAGGAGCTCCTCTGAGAGTAAAACTTGGGTCCAGGACTATCTCCCTGGGCCTTACTGGCTGGGTAAGAGCCTGTCTGTCCTGAGGACAGCCTGTTGGACCTAGGCTAAATGATACCGCCTCCTCCCCTCCGTCCTCCCCCACTTAAAAACCAACAGCGATAAAAGGCCAGAAGGAGAGGGTCGTGCAGAGATAGAGGAGAGGCCTGCTGCTGATGGCTGTCTAATCTTTCTAGTGCATGCAATATGAAAGCTAAAAGCGCTCCTCTGAGTCAATGAGCCAATAAGCAGGGCCCAGACACTCCCCTCGGCTATCCATTTTATTTATGGTTTATTGTGGGGTGCGGTGTATCAGCACAGCAGGGCCTGGCTCAGGGGTGAAGGCGTGGGGGTGTTGTTATAGCATCATCACCCTGCTGTTTCTGTTTCAATTAGACTAATACAGAGGGGGCACTAGAGGCTGGCCTAACGTGGAGCTGCTCCCAACCAGGTACTAAATCACACTGGCAGCCAGCCTCCTCCACTCCACTGTCTCCACAGCTTTCTCCTCCCACTGTGTTATAGAGGCCATAAAATGAGATGGGTTCACTATGGCTGGTAATGATACCGTTGGAACAACTGGCTTGGGAGATTAGCTGGCGGCTAAGTAACACTAGCAGATTCAATGGCCATCTTTATATTCTGAGTAGCCCTCAACACCCCGGAGAGGTATGATAGGGTGCACACTGGGCCATAGAGCTCAGTCACACGCTCAGTCCACATTCAGGCCACCACACAGGGACATCAGAACCAAATATAGCCTACAAATTATCACCACGTTTTTACCAAAATTGTGACTTTACAGTGTTGTCTGTAAAACTTTGTCACTACGAGAGCTTTGGACTATAAGGTTCTATCTATAAAACGTTGATTCTGAGATAATTGACTTTAAAGTTATGAACCCTCATTGGTTTGAATGGTGTCGACAATTGTTATATTGTGTTATCTTGAACTTAACAACATGAACTGGGATATTTAGAGTACTATATAGGTAGAGAACATTGAACAGAACAAGGCTATGTCAATAACTACATTTAGACAGAAACACAGATAGAACTTTATTGTCCCAAGCTATCCACTAGGTAGAGACATTACCAACCTTTTCACAACCTATTTATAATGAAATGTTAGCAGGATTTTTAGGCTAGTTTTTCCTCCTCGTGTACCTGCTCTTAAACATGTTCACAATTTATGCATTCACAACCCTACCAAACCAACCGTTGAAGATGCTGCTAAGCACCCAATCTCATTACTCATTCCAGACGCGTTGTCGTCTCTTAGCACAGAAGAAGACATGTAGAATGGGTGGCAGTTTGCCGTCACAGGGGTCACCTCAGTCCCCTCAGCCATTTGACTCTTCTCTGCCTGCAATCAGAGCGAGGCGTGTCCTCATAACGCAGGAGCACTAGCTTGCTAACAGAGACGAATGGTCTATTAAGACTCCTGTATTTTACATGACCTAATGGAAGATGTATCCTCCTCCACAACATCCACGAGCATTAATTATGAAACACAGAGGGGATTCATTTGCAGCCAGGCTCATCAGGCCTTATTGAGAATAACCGTGTGTGACAGGCTCACTGAGGAGAGAGGACAGGGGCATATGGGAAATCTGTTTCAGTGTTTAGATTGGATTAAACGCTGCCTCACATTAACCTCCACGGAACAGCGAGAGCAAAGGAAGGGTAAAATGACCTTACCAACCTGTGACTGTGAGTCTGAAGGCCCCTAAGGGATATGAATGATGTGGTGGTGTGGAAGGGGTGTCCTTCTGCCCATCATAGAAAGGAGAAAACACATGCGAGAATGACATTGAATCTACCTGGCAACAAGCATGCATCTCTCTGCCATATCCCCATGTTGGGAAATAGGGAACCATATTTATGCTGTATACTTAAAATATGGTAAAAAGAGTCGACAGAAGGTTTTAGACACGAACAGAAATAAATAAAAATTCTGATTGCATAGCTTCAAACTCTTACTTTGTACCCTGGTCATAGACACACAAGTCTATCTCGTTCCCATGGAAATACTACAGTAGCAACACACCTCTCAATCCTACTCAAACCTCAGGTGCCAAAAGCACAAAGGCAATAAAAGGCTCTTGCTTCATTAAATTTACAGCATGCTTTCATGCTCTTTCGGTAATGGGTGTATGGTGTAATAATGTGAATCCATGAAATGTCTCACTACAGCAGATCACCATGGAGTTGCTATAGGAGCTAACTGCCAGCAAATATAATAACTTAATTAAAAGTGAATAGACTATCGGTTACCGTTGCAGTTAAAAACCCACGGTCCTCAGTTTTTATATGTCTTTGCTAATGCTAATGAGATTGTGATGTGGGGTCTATAAAGAAAAGAACCGAAGAGAGAGAGGAGGGGCTGAAGTACAGCAGGACTTCAGAGGTTCACATCGAATGACTGAAAGACAGACAGACTGGACACACAGATGGTGTGGGTCTGTGAAATGTTGGAGTTTGATTGATGTCTGTTCCACATTCACTGGGCATCGAGCAGAGTTCAAGTCTCACACAGAAAAAGTCACCAAATGAACCCTATATTTAGTTTATTTCATGGTTAGCTGGATGCCGTAGGTTTGGGTTATTCTGAGCTGTCCTGAATGGATCACTATCACCAATAGACTTAAAACATCCCATAATCACAGACTAACCTGTGGGGACAGAATCATTAGGATGCAAACATATGAAAGGCAGTAGAGGAGAATCGGTCATGCTACCGCTCTGAGTGGGATGATGATTGCTAGACATAATAATGCGTGGCGGACATGTTAATGTCTTCTCTTCTGCTCTGCTGTGGAAATATGTAGACCAGAATCAGGATGCACAGATGGCCTGTTAATCAACCCTGACAAGGAACTGCAATGACAAACATTCTCATGAACTTTCCTCTGTGACTCCTCTGCTTATTTTTGTTCTATTTTATAGGTGCCTTACACATTAGAGCCTTAGAGTCAGCAGTTTGGCGGTACTTTGGAATTTGGTGTATTTTATTACCTTTACCTTACAAAATGAAATGACTCTAATCCTAACGGTAGTTAATTCATAATTACACTGCTGTGTGTTCATTGACAAGCCCCGTTTATTGACGTTAAGCAGGGTTTGGTTCTTATCAGTCAGTCCATGCCTTGTTCATGCTTGACCGGCTCTTTTGAATACGTCATTCTGTTTGCTGCCGTTAAATTTCATGCTATTTCCCTTCTTATTAAACATGTAATATGGTGGTAATTGAATTTAGTAAGAATCTATTCTGTTCTACTATTAAGTTAACGTGAAATCCTCTGGCTGTAATTACTTCTCACTGATAGTTGAATAATAAGGAGATGGATCACTATTAACTGGGCGAGGACAAAGTGAATTTTAAAAAGATCATTATATCAGTGTAAGTTTGAAATCAATTTGCCACCATTTTAATGGTTTTCATTAAAAAAGGATTAAGTTACAGTAAACGTGGGGTTCTCGCTACAAGGAAATGATAAGCAACCAGACTTGTAGGTTACCAAACAGTGAAGAGAGAGAGAGAGAGAGAGAGAGAGAGAGAGAGAGAGAGAGAGAGAGAGAGAGAGAGAGAGAGAGATACAGAGAGGAGAGACAGAGGGAGAGAGGGAGAGAGAGAGAGCGATACGGAGAGGAGAGAGAGAGAGAGAGAGAGAGAGAGGAGAGAGAGAGAGAGAGAGAGAGGAGAGAGAGAGAGAGAGAGAGAGAGAGAAGAGAGAGAGAGAGAAAGAGCGATACGGAGAGGAGAGACAGAGGGAGAGAGGGAGAGAAGAGAGAGGAGAGGGAGAGAGAGAGAGAGAGAGAGAGAGAGAGAGAGAGAAAGAGCGAGGAGAGGAGAGACAGAGGGAGAGAGGGAGAGAGAGAGTGATACGGAGAGGAGAGACAGAAGGAGAGAGAAAGAGCGATACGGAGAGGAGAGACAGAGGGAGAGAGAGAGAGAGAGCAATACGGAGAGGAGAGGAGAGAGAGAGAGAGGACTAGACGAGAGAACAAAGGTTGGTGTTGAGGGTCAGTGGGTCTTAATCTTGCGTCGTCCAGTGGCAGCATTTCTGACGTGTGTCTGACAGGGTGTCGGGGGACGCTTGTCTAACATACTGCCTGGTGGCTGTGATGTGAAGTGTGTCTGAAGACGGCCACAAGGGACCAAGGCCACGTTTGAAAGAGTTTGACAGAGATACACTCCACTTCAATCCCACTGCTCCCTCTGCCACCACACACACATCAGCCACACTAATTCATGTCAATCTAAAATGCTCTCAGTTAGGATCACCACTTTATTTTAAGAATGTAAAATGTCAGAATAATAGTAGAGATATTAATTTATTTCAGATTTTGCTTCTTTCATCACATTCCCAGTGAGTCAGAATGTCACGTTCGTCATATGAATCGGACCAAGGCGCAGCGTGGTACGCATACATTCTTTATTATTATAAGAATGAACACTGAACAAACCAAAAACCAAAATAACAAAATGAACTGTGAAGCTATATGGATAGTACAGACAGGCAACTAAACATAGAACAAGAACTCACAAATACCAAAGAGGAAATGGCTACCTAAATATGATCCCCAATCAGAGACAACGATAAACAGCTGCCTCTGATTGGGAACCATATCAGGACACCATAAATATACAAATACCTAGACCTACAAAACCGTAGACATACAAAAACCCTAGACAATACAAAAACTAGCATATCCACCCTAGTCACACCCTGACCTAACCAAAATATAAAGAAAACAGAGATATCTCAGGTCAGGTCATGACACAGAAGTTGGTATTTGGTAGCATTGCCTTTAAATTGTTTAACTTGGGTCAAACATTTCGGGTAGCCTTCCACAAGCTTCCCACAATAGGTTGGGCCCATTCCTCCTGGCAGAGCTGGTGTAACTGAGTCAGGTTCGTAGGCCTCCTTGTTCGCACACGCTTTTTCAGTTCTGCCCACAAATGTTCTATAGGATTGAGGTCAGGGCTTTGTGATGGCCACTCCAATACCTTGACTTTGTTGTCCTTATACCATTTTGCCACAACTTTGGAAGTATGCTTGGGGTCAATGTCCATTTGGAAGATGCATTTGTGACCAAGCTTTAACTTCCTGACTGATGTCTTGAGATGTTGCTTCAATATATCCACATAATTTTCCATCCTCATGATGCCATCTATTTTGTGAAGTGTATCAGTCCCTCCTGCAGCAAAGCACCCCCACAACATGATGCTGTGCTTCACGGTTGGGATGGTGTTCTTCGGCTTGCAAGTCTCCCCCTTTTTCCTCCAGACATAACGATGGTCATTATGGCCAAACAGTTCTATTTTTGTCTCATCAGACCAGAGGACATTTCTCCAAAAAGTATGATCTTTGTCCCCATGTGCAGTTGCAAACCATAGTCTGGCTTTTTATGGCAGTTTTGGAGCATTGGCTTCTTCCTTGTTGAGCTGCCTTTCAGGTTATGTTGATATAGGACTCGTTTTACTGTGAATATAGATACTTTTGTACCTGTATCCTCCAGCATTTTCACAAGATCCTTTGCTGTTGTTCTGCGATTGATTTGCACTTTTCGCACCAAAGTACGTTCATTCAGACGCGTCTCCTCCTGAGCGGTATGACAGCTGCGTGGTCCCATGGTGTTTATACTTGTGTACTATTGTTTGTACAGATGAATGTGGTACCCTCAGGCATTTGGAAATTGCTCCCAAGGATGAACCAGACTTGTGGAGGTCTATAATTCTTTTCTGAGGTATTAGCTGATTTTTTTTTATTTTCCCATGATGTCAAGTAAGGAGGCACTGAGTTTGAAGGTAGGCCTTGAAATACAGCCACAGGTACACCTCCAATTGACTCAAATGATGTCAATTAGCCTATCAGAAGCTTCTAAAGCCATGACATCATTTTCTGGAATTTCCCAAGCCGTTGAATGGCACAATCAATTTAGTGTATGTAAACGTCTGACCCAGTGGAATTGTGATTCAGTGAATTATAAGTCAAATAATCTGTCTGTAAACAATTGTTGGAAAAATTACTTGTGTTATGCACAAAGTAGATGTCCTAACCGACTTGCCAAAACTATAGAAATTTGTGGGGTGGTTGAAAAGAGTTTTAATGACTCCAACATAAGTGTATGTAAACGTATGACTTCAACTGTAGGTGAAAAGACTCCAATTCCATCTCAAAAACAGATTTTCCTGCCTGATTCCCTGGTTCTGTAAATGCAGGTTTTACAAATCCAAAATGTTTAATTGATGTGTCCAGGAGAGTTTAGGATATAATTAAGGAAAGAGCAGACTAAACTTTGAAGAGGTACATGTGTGGTGGAGATAGGATTCATGTTTTGAGCTTCTAGCATCCCTTTTGTCGTTGTCTGAAAGCAGTTGTGTCTTTATCTTTATTTCAGTGTATATGTGTGTATGTGCCCACATAGGCCTATGTGTGATTGCAATAATCAAATGCATAAATGGTATATGGGAGGACACTGTTGGCCTTTTGTCTACCTATGTACTTCTAATCACTCACCGCATATACACTACAATGGACACCTTAGTCCACCACAAGTAATCATTAGCCCAATCATTATGGTTCTGCATTATCACTGCCATTCAGGGTTCAATGGCATTGGAGGCTGGACCTGAAGGCCTTTGTCTTATGGAAAAGGGTCTGTTTTTAACCTCAAATTATCTTCTAGAGCAGTAGTTCTCAACTGGTTTTGTCTCGGGACCGAAATTGTCTATAGAAGACTGCTGTGACCTTCTTGTCAATTGTTGGAAGCTTCATGGTTTGTTCTGAATTACAGTGAATTGTTTTGACATTTATCTGTCAGTAGAGATACTGGGTTCAAGCCAATGACACTATTTATGAAAACCAGTGTCATCTAGTCTTACATGACCTTAGAGGGCGTGCCAAAACTATAACCGCTGTATCGCTGAAATTGGGCAGGAATTTCTAAACTGAGTTAAGTCACTATTGATCGTTTCGGCAACCACTCCGCCCTTCTCCATATTTCATCAGTGGATTAATTGAGATGTATTTGTTGACAGGAGAGGCAGTAGAGACCTAATGCCTGGTAGGCAGGCTAACAGCAGCATTTGGCAGGAGACTGAGGAACACCGGGGAATGTGGTGTAGGGGAGAGTGAAGGGTGAATATTGTTTTCCACATTCAATTACAAGAACTATGCAGATAATACTGATCTGATCTGTGTGGGCTACAGTCTCATGAATGTTCAATCATAAAATGAGAAGTGTGTTATTTGTATTCTAAACAAAACTACTGTAAATGTAATAAGTGTGTGGATAGGTCTACTGTATATGTAATATGTGTGTGGATGGGTCTACTGTATATGTAATATCTGTGTGGATGGGTCTTGGGTTGGCCCTGATCTGGCCTAGTCTTTGCACCATCAGAGGGACTGTCTCAGTGGGGAAGCGATGGAGGGGCTGATAAACAATTGTGTGAGAGACCGACAGCGGCGTGGAAATAGAGTTCTCCCCCAGGGGACAGAGAATGCCGTGGATCTGGAGTTGTACCCTAGGGGACAGAGAGCACCGTGGAGCTGGAGTTGTACCCCAGGGGACAGAGAGCGCCGTGGAGCTGGAGTTGTACCCCAGGGGACAGAGAGCGCCGTGGAACTGGAGTTGTAACCCAGGGGACAGAGAGCGCCATGGAGCTGGAGTTGTACCCCAGGGGACAGAGAGCGCCGTGGAGCTGGAGTTGTAACCTAGGGGACAGAGAGCGCCGTGGAACTGGAGTTGTACCCCAGGGGACAGAGAGCGGCATGGAACTGGAGTTGTACCCCAGGGGACAGAGAGCGCCGTGGAACTGGAGTTGTAACCCAGGGGACAGAGAGCGCCATGGAGCTGGAGTTGTACCCCAGGGGAAAGAGAGCGCCGTGGAACTGGAGTTGTAACCCAGGGGACAGAGAGCGCCGTGGAACTGGAGTTGTACCCCAGGGGACAGAGAGCGCCGTGGAGCTGGAGTTGTACCCCAGGGAACAGAAAGTGGCATGGAACTGGAGTTGTACCCCAGGGGACAGAGAGCGCCGTGGAGCTGGAGTTGTACCCCAGGGGACAGAAAGTGGCATGGAACTGGAGTTGTACCCCAGGGGACAGAGAGCGCCGTGGAGCTGGAGTTGTAACCCAGGGGGCAGGAAGCCTGTGGTGCTGGAGTTGTAACCCAGGGGACAGGAAGCATGTGGTGCTGGAGTTGTAACCCAGGGGACAGGAAGCCTGTGGTGCTGGAGTTGTATTGAGGGGGCAGGAAGCCCTTGGAACTGGAGTTGTATTGAGGGGGCAGGAAGCCCTTGGAGCTGGAGTTGTATTGAGCGGGCAAGAAGCCCTTGGATCTGGAATTGTATTGAGGGGGCAGGAAGCCCTTGGAGCTGGAGTGGTACCCCAGGGGGCAGGAAACCCTTGGAGCTGGAGTTGTATTGAGGGGGCAGGAAGCCCTTGGAGCTGGAGTGGTACCCCAGGGGGCAGGAAACCCTTGGAGCTGGAGTTGTATTGAGGGGGCAGGAAGCCCTTGGAGCTGGAGTGGTACCCCAGGGGGCAAGAAACCCTTGGAGCTGGAGTGGTACCCCAGGGGGCAGGAAACCCTTGGAGCTGGAGTTGTATTGAGGGGGCAGGAAGCCCTTGGAGCTGGAGTGGTACCCCAGGGGGCAGAAAGCCTGTGGAGCTCTGGGTCGAGGGGACGACACAGACAGATGTGACTGTCAGTAGTGAGACTTCACCAGATGTGAGGGGAGCCTGGGAAGGGACATGTTTCTGCCGACTGCCCTCCACTTTAACTTGTGTATGTGTATACACGCATGGCACTCACACACACTCACTCTCTCTCTCTCCCTCTCGCTCTTCTCCTTCTTCATCTCTCTCTCTCCCTTTCTAACTTTCTTAGGTGTTTAACTTCTAAATACCAGGCAAGTAACTTGATGTCAATGATGATGATAATGCCCCAATACTCTCAGATAGTGGTTATGAATAAAAGGAGACAAAGAAGGGAAACAAGTGTTGGGAAGGTTTCGTGCTGAGTTTCACACTTTCTCCAAAGTCTTTGAAAGGCTGTTACTAAACAGCTGCCAAGCGGAGGTGTTGGAACAAGGTCTTGATCACTAACTTTTATCCAAATCTATGTGGAGAGTGTTTTCCTCCACTTGATTCTTGTTTTTCTCTTGTTTCATTGATCTTTCTCCCAGAGCAGCTGGTAAATAAAGACTATCTCTACTGATAGATGATGGTGATATTACCATATCATTACCTGCTGCTTAAAATGTATCCACAGGTAATTACTGCTCTTATGACTGCTGGCCAAATGGGAGATGGTAGCTGAAGCTTTGATAACCATCAGTGTTTCCATGCCAATAGAGCCACAGTACACTGTGCCAGTAATGGGTGCTCAGAACTGGCCTGCTACACTAGATGACTAACATACAGCTCTAACGATGTATGATGATGTAGAGCAAACTACATGAAGAGAGCGAGAGGGACAGAGAGAGAAGTATTTAAGGTACTCAAAATGGTGATAGCAAATAGACAAGACAAGACAGGAGAGCAAGCATTACAATTATCCTAGGCCAGTTGATTTAAATGAAAAATACCAATACAGAACTCATTTACATATGTGTGCTTCATAAATACTGAGCAAATGTTCATAGCACCCACAATGATCAACACAACTCGCTCTTTAGTTCCCTCAAATTCACTGTTTGATCAATCTTCCTCCAGGAATGATCTAGTAAGACAGTATTGAATTCATTACCGGTCACCTCAGCCAGAGGAGATGATGATGATTCATGATTTAATCACAGACACTAGCCTGGTTTCCATCTTTAAAACAAATCAGTCTCCTGCTCACTGGTTGTCTGATCACATTCTCCACACCTCATTACGAGACAAGGTGCTTTGCAGAGCAAAGAGATTGTAATATCAGAGCAATCATCTCAATACACGTAAAACTGTCATGGTGTATAACTGAACATGTTACCACTCTCCCTCTCCTGCTTATGTCACCTGGCAGATAATCAGACTTTATCTTACTTTGAGATGAAATGTTATTAACATAGACGTTGGTGTTTAAGTGTTAAATATCAAATTACATATCTTTCTGAACAAATCAAGAGCCTGCTTGGACTAGAAATGTATGGAAACTAACAGGGAACATTGTAGTATGCTCTTAAAAGCATGACGATGTCCTCAAAGTGACTCCAAAGCAATTAGAAGAGCAATGTTTTGCCTTCAGAGCTTGTATAGGCAGCCTATACCAAAAGAAAAAAACTGCAAAGGCCAAAGTAAGTGGAAAATCCTGAATATTGGTATTTGAGCAAACAATTCCCCTAACCAAGCACTGTCTTAGTGTAGGATAACTCTCATTCTGCCAGAGGCACGCAGAAAGATGGCTGACTACTTGATTTATGGATCCATAACTTAAATTTGATGTATTCTAATGGGAAGTCAATTTGTTTCCAGGCAGTGTTTCATTGAGATTTAATGCACTTGTGATTAAGGTGACCCCATTATATGCTAATTACTCAGCATGCCCCGAGAACCAATTTTTTTATTATTAACATTGAGCGAGAGCGAGGAAGGGAGGGAGTGAGAGAGCGGAACAGAGCGAGAGGGAGA
The DNA here is from genome assembly GCF_018296145.1 of Oncorhynchus tshawytscha. NCBI lineage: Eukaryota > Metazoa > Chordata > Actinopteri > Salmoniformes > Salmonidae > Oncorhynchus > Oncorhynchus tshawytscha. Next base: position 40,640,706 of record NC_056442.1, read on the forward strand.
TAAAGAGTCAGAGAAAAAGAAAAAGAGAGAGAGATTCCCTCTATGAACATACCAGATGTCATCAAATTACTCTCCCCTAAGTTATTTTATTTCTGTCTGCTACAGAATGCACCATACTGTATGTCACAGACAGGGGAAAATAGTTAGAGGCCACCCTCATATAGCCAGCCCAGATCAGCACGACGCGCTGCTCAGGGAATATCAAACAGGTCGAGCAGAGGAGGGGGTGGGGGGATGGGGGTGGGGGGGACCACTGTGTCAGGTAATTGGAAGTTTTGTAAAGAATCAGAAAGTTATTATCGGTGGCGCTGTGCCGTGCCCTGCCGTATGATTGCCATGCTATTTAATAGAGCAGCAGAAGCCTGCCACAGAAAGCCATGAAGGTCCCCCTCACTGGGTGGTGAATACCACCCACACAACTCGCAAAGGAGAGAGAGAGAGAGGAAACGAGAGAAGGAGGGAGAGAAGAGGGGGGGCATAGCATGATTCAGAGAGGGATGGGTGAGCGGGAAATGCAATTCTTATTCAACCGGTAATCTAGGCATTGTTCAGAATGGCACTACTCATTTACAAACCTGCCGCAGTTCATTAACTCACAAAAACAAAAGAATCTGAAAAAAAATATTTGTAAAGTTGCTTTTCTATTTCACCACAATGTGTAAGCAACAGGGCTCATAACTGCATGCAGTCTCCTTCTGACAATGACAATTAGAAGAGCATCATCACAGCAATTTCCCTAACTGATTATACTGCCAATTGACAGTGGTGTTATTTTGTGGCTAACATGAGCACATTATGTTGACAAGGGATAACAGGAGGGTGAGCCCCAGTGTACAGAAGGGTGAGCCCCAGTGTACAGAAGGGTGAGCCCCAGTGTACAGGAGAGTGAGCCCCAGTTTACAGAAGGGTGAGCCCCAGTGTACAGAAGGAGTGAGCCCCAGTGAGCCCCAGTTTACAGAAGGGTGAGCCCCAGTGTAAAGAAGCCCCAGTGTGAGCCCCAGTGTACAGAAGGGTGAGCCCCAGTGTACAGAAGTGAGCCCCAGTGTAGCCCCAGTGTACAGAAGGGTGAGCCCCAGTGTACAGGAGAGTGAGCCCCAGTGTACAGAAGGGTGAGCCCCAGTGTACAGAAGGGTGAGCCCCAGTGTACAGAAGGGTGAGCCCCAGTGTACAGAAGGGTGAGCCCCAGTGTACAGAAGGGTGAGCCCCAGTGTACAGAAGGGTGAGCCCCAGTGTACAGAAGGGTGAGCCCCAGTGTACAGGAGAGTGAGCCCCAGTGTACAGGAGGAGGCTGCTGGAGGAGAGGATAAATCAACCTTTCAGGCCTTGTCCATATTGTCACTTCACATTGGTTACAACTCACATTCTGATACTTGGTTTGTTGATGTGTAGTATTTGATTAGGTTGATGGTCTAGTGCTGTGCTGTGGTGTGGTGCTTGGTTGGTGGTTGTGCTAGTGCTTAGCGTTTGGTTGCCCTCGGGTCTTACCTTGGTATCTGAGCAGGAAGGACCCAGGCTGGGTCTCTCTCTGGCTGTGGAAGTGGATGGTGATCTGGTTGCTCCAGCTGCGTACCACCAGGCCCTTCAACAGGATAGACTCGTTGGCCAGAACAGAGGGCTCCCCTCCCCCCACATCCTCAAACGTCACCCGCTCCCCCTCCCACAGGCTCACATTCATCACCTGCATGGACAAACACACACAGGGGAGACCAGTTCAATAAAGGACACACATCAATACATACAAGTACAAAGACTTGTAAACAGGGTGACAGAGAAATGTGGTCAGATGAAGCCGTCTGCCTCCTTCACTGAGGTTTTACCATCATACGATGGCACCTAAGAGATATGTCTCAATGTCACTTCACTGAGTTTACTCTCATATAAAACCCAGAGATATGTCTCAATGTCACTTCACTGAGTTTACTCTCATATAAAACCCAGAGATATGTCTCCATGTCACTTCACTGAGTTTACTCTCATATAAAACCCAGAGATATGTCTCAATGTCACTTCACTGAGTTTACTCTCATATAAAACCCAGAGATATGTCTCCATGTCACTTCACTGAGTTTACTCTCATATAAAACCCAGAGATATGCCTCCATGTCACTTCACTGAGTTTACTCTCATATAAAACCCAGAGATATGTCTCAATGTCACTTCACTGAGTTTACTCTCATATAAAACCCAGAGATATGTCTCCAAGTCACTTCACTGAGTTTACTCTCATATAAAACCCAGAGATATGTCTCAATGTCACTTCACTGAGTTTACTCTCATATAAAACCCAGAGATATGTCTCCATGTCACTTCACTGAGTTGACTCTCATATAAAAACACCTAAGCGATATGCCTCCATGTCACTTCACTGAGTTGACTCTCATATAAAAACACCTAAGCGATATGCCTCCATGTCACTTCACTGAGTTGACTCTCATATAAAAACACCTAAGAGATATGTCTCCATGTCCCTCCATACAAAATCTTATCAACTACAGTACCTTCCCCCAGGAAGGGAAGAAACAGTTTTCCGGGCTGTTAACATGGAAAAAGGAAAGACTGTATATATTAAATGACAGACAATTAACACAGAGTCCAGTATCTGTCAGAATCCATCAGCTGGAACTCCAGAGTATGATTGGTGAACCTTTGGTCACAGAAGAAGGTTCCAGGCCTTGACCTGTGAAAGCTCTGTTCCAAAAGGTGTCAGATAGAAGGAGCAAAACAAAAAATAGCAGAACAAAAAACACCAAACTGCCCTGACATGAATGAGAGACCAGATAAAAAGAGAAAGGGTGAGAGGTGCACTGTGTGGGTGAGAGGTGCACTGTGTGGGTGAGAGGTGCACTGTGTGGGTGAGAGGTGCACTGTGTGGGTGAGAGGTGCACTGTGTGGGTGAGAGGTGGGTGACACTGTGTGGGTGAGAGGTGCACTGTGTGGGTGAGAGGTGCACTGTGTGGGTGAGAGGTGCACTGTGTGGGTGAGAGGTGCACTGTGTGGGTGAGAGGTGTACTGTGTGGGTGAGAGGTGCACTGTGTGGGTGAGAGGTGCACTGTGTGGGTGAGAGGTGCACTGGTGCACTGTGTGGGTGAGAGGTGCACTGTGTGGGTGAGAGGTGCACTGTGTGGGTGAGAGGTGCACTGTGTGGGTGAGAGGTACACTGTGTGGGTGAGAGGTGGGTGAGAGGTGCACTGTGTGGGTGAGAGGTGCACTGTGTGGGTGAGAGGTGCACTGTGTGGGTGAGAGGTGCACTGTGTGGGTGAGAGGTGCACTGTGTGGGTGAGAACTGGTACACTGTGTGGGTGAGAGGTGCACTGTGTGGGTGAGAGGTGCACTGTGTGGGTGAGAGGTGCACTGTGTGGGTGAGAGGTACACTGTGTGGGTGAGAGGTGCACTGTGTGTGTGAGAGGTGCACTGTGTGGGTGAGAGGTGCACTGTGTGGGTGAGAGGTGCACTGTGTGGGTGAGAGGTGCACTGTGTGGGTGAGAGGTGCACTGTGTGGGTGAGAGGTGCACTGTGTGGGTGCAAGGTACACTGTGTGGGTGAGAGGTGCACTGTGTGGGTGAGAGGTGCACTGTGTGGGTGAGAGGTGCACTGTGTGGGTGAGAGGTGCACTGTGTGGGTGCAAAGTGCACTGTGTAGGTGAGAGGTGCACTGTGTGGGTGAGAGGTGCATTGTGCCTGCTTGGAATTTGCAAAAAAACACCTAAAGGACTCAGACCATGAGAAACAAGATTCTCTCATCTAATGAAACCAAGTTTGAACTCTTTGGCCTGAATGCCAAGCTTTACGTCTGGAGGAAACCTAAACCTAACAACGACCCTAAGCACATGTTCAAGACAACGCAGGAGTGGCTTGGGGACAAGTCTCTGAATGTCCTTGAGTAGCCCAGCCAGAGCACCGGACTTGAACCCGATCAAACATCTCTGGAGAGACCTGAAAATGCTGTGCATTGACAATCCCCATCTAACCTGACAGAGCTTGAGGGGATCATACCCAAGAAGACTCAAGGCTGTAGTCGCTGCCGAAGGTGCTTCAACAAAGGGTCTGGATAATAATGTAAATGTGGTATTTCAGTTGTTGTTTTTTTAATACATTTGCAAAAATGTCTAAAACCTGTTTTAGTTTTGTAATTATGTGGTATTGTGTGTAGATTGATGAGGGGGGGAAAACCATTTAATCAATTTTAGAATAAGGTTGTAACGTAACAAAATGTGGAAAAAGTCAAGGGGTCTGAATACTTTCCGAATGCACTGAATAATGCACAACAACAAGTTGATGTAGTTTTAATTAACTCATGGCTACAGCATTGGATAAAAGTCCCATTAAACAAAGGTCATCACAACCTAATCACATTATCCAGAAATCCCCATGTCAATGAAATACTTCCAGAATACTGTTGGGATAATCCAGTTTGTGTTGGCATTAGTCCTGACTGTCTACCTCACACTGATCTAATCCTGGATCAACACACGTCTGTCTGACAACACGGACATGGTTTGTTTTGTTGAGATGCAAACAGGAGGTCAACAGCACGTTAAGGTTAAAAGCATCATAATCCATTAAAGTCGAATTACTACAATATTAATTAGGCTCCTCCCCCAGAGTAAACAACTATGTCCCAATCACAACATTCTGTGTTGCTCACTATATATTTAAAAGCAACACATGAAAATGAAATGACTCTAAATAATTCAAGTGACACGTTCCAATCAAATAAACACCAGATTTTGTAGAGCATGTGGGGGAGGAGATGTATGCTTTCTGCTTTCTGTATCGCTCCCTGCAGCAAACCACTCCCCCTCTCCAGAGATTGCCCTTCTATCTCTACAGAGGTAAGAAGGAACAGAGGGAGGAGGGAGGAATAAAAGAAAGAGAATAAAGGAGAAAGCTCCTCTAATTACGTTTCTCCTTTCCCTCCTTCAAATGGTCCCACGTTGTGTGAGTGTCTGTGAGGGTACTAGAGTATGTGGGCTGCTAGCTAATTATAGACTATGATTAAGTAGGGGGTAGGGAAGGGATAGAGCACCAGCACTAACATCTGTTCCAGACAGGAGAACTGGGCCATGAGGAGGAGAGGAGAGAGAAGAGAAGGGAGACGAGAGAGAAAAGGGGAGAGAGAAGAGAAGACAAGTGAGGAAAGAAGAGAAGAGAGGGAGGAGGAGATGGGAGGGTTGGGGAGATAAAGAGACAGCCAGGGCCATGGAGAGTCATGGTTCTGCTGGTTAATATTGAGGTATTTCTGTCTGGCCAACTTGACACAGTGACACCTGGTCCAACACTGGACACAACACACACTGCTACACACATAATACCATACACAAAAAAACTAAGATTTGTGTAAATCACAAGGTACAAATCCTGGCACACACACTGAAAAAGGGAGACTTTGTGGGATTTCCTGTGTGCATTCATATGCCTGTCCTTGAAATGGTCTGGCAAGGCTGTCACAGACAACAGTTGCTATTACATGAGACCTGAGGCCACTGAATGGTAAGAGAGGAGCAGTGATTAGTTAAGCTCTTCCAGAGGAAATTGAACACAGTGTCACCCTGAGCTGAGTCTTTCTTCCTGAAAGCCTGTTTCTATTTGATCGCCTGTGTAATCCTGGTTCGAGGGGGCTGGTTGAATGCAGATCTGTTGAGGTTGTTGCTGCTGAGCCAAGGTCGGCTGAAGGTGAAGAGCTGAGTAGTTGTCTACAGAGAGAAGAGATTACAGTATGTGGAAGCAAACTGGACAGCAGGGACCAAACTATACTGAACAACAACAAAAAAACGCAACAATTTCAACTATTTCACTAAGTTACAGTTCATATAAAAAATCAGTCAACTGAAATAAATTAATTAGTAATCTATGGATTTCACATGACTGGGCAGGGCCACTGAGGAGCAAGGCACAGCCAATCACAATGAGTTTCCCCTCACAAAAAGGCTTTATTACAGACAGAAATAGTCCTCAGTTTCAGATGATCCCACAAGAGAAGAAGCCGGATGTGGGGGTCCTGGGCTGGCGTGATTACATGCGGTCTGTGGTTGTGAGGCCGGTTGGACGTACTACCAAATTCTCAAAACAACAGTGTAGGCGGCTTATGGTAGAGAAATTAACATTTAATTCTCTGGCAACAGCTCTGGTTGACATTCCTGCAGTCAGCATGCCAATTTGCATACTCCCTCAAAACTTGAGACATCTGTGGCATTGTGTTGTGTGACAAAACTGGACATTTTAGAGTGACCTTTAATTTCCCCAGCACAAGGTGCATCTGTGTAATGATTATGCTGTTTAATCGCTTATTGATATGCCACACCTGTCAAGTGGATAGATTATCTTGGCAAATGAGAAATGCTCACAGAAATAACATGTTTGCACAAAATCTGAGAGATAAACAGGTTTTTTTTGCGTATGGAACATTTCGGGGGGGGAAATTCAGTGGCCTCGAAAGACTCAGGTCCAGGCTCAGACAACTCCTACTGAATGTATCCTATCAGCTAGCTTTCCCATCCCACCGAGGGTATAAGAGCAACGAGGGTAAAAAACCCACAGGCTAAGCTTCACTCATCCTCCTAAGAGATGGAACATTCGCACACTTTTTCCGCGTCTGCACTTATCTCATTTTAACATTCACCTCAGCCGTTTCGATCACATTATCACCACAATAAAATTGGTTTTATGCAGCACGCCTGAATTAAGCAGGGAAATTGTAGAAAAGGGACAAAAAGTCGTAGGGCAAGGAAAAGCCAGCAACAACGTGAAAATAAGATTTAGGTTATATGGAGTGAATGGAAATCATTTGTAGCCATGCTGTGAGAGACCTATCATAATAAACGGTGTATACCAAACATTAAGAACACCTTCCTAATATTAAGTTGCACCCCTTTTGTCATCAGAACAGCCTCAATTCACCAGTGCATGGACTACAAGGTGTCGAAAGCGTTCCACAGGGATGCTGGCCCATGTTGATTCCAAAGCTTCCCACAGTTGTGCCAAGTTGTCTGGATGTCCTTTGGGTGGTGGACCATTCTTGATAGACAAGGGGAAACTGTTGCTTATGGAAAACCCAGCAGCGTTGCAGTGCTTGACACACTAAAACCGGTGTGCCTGGTACCTACTACCATACCCCGTTCAAAGGCACTTAAATATTTTGTCTTGGGGATTCACCATCTGAATGACACACATATACAATCCATGTCTCAATTGTCTTAAGTCTTAAAAATCCTTATTTAACCGGTCTCCTACCCTTCATCTAAACTGATTGAAATGGATATAACAGGTGCCATCAACAAGGGATCATATCTTTCACCTTGATTCACCTGGTCAGTCTATGTCATGGAAAGAGCACGTGTACCTAATAAATATGGAATACTTTATATTCCGTGTGACAGCATTTCAGTGGCAAATGTTGTTTCATGTAATAGATGTCCAGTAATCCACCTCTCTTCCTCTCTTTGTTGAAAGTTGCTTTTTCTGTATGAAGTACATCTCCTCTACACTATTATTTAGAAGGTGGAGAGTAGAGCATCAGAAAAGCATTAGCTGTCCACTTATTCTCATTGTTGGCCTGTTTTACTGATGTTAATAGCGGCTGTATCCAGATCTCATTGTCCAAATGAGCTGAACTAAGAGTACTACATTCTGATGGAACATTAGAACAACTCCTAATAGGGAGGAAGGAGCCTACGGCAGTATTTATTAACATTGTGTTATATTGATCCTGTTAGTTATCCAACTGAAACACTCTGGAAGCCAACTCTGCTTCCCAATTCTCCGTCTTTCTCTCTCTCTCTCCCTTATTTCTTTCCTTTCTTTCTCTATGTCCTCCTTGTTCTGTCTCTAAATCTCAGAAGACCTTTCTGATCTCTTAATTCATCGACTCTGTCCCTTTGTCGTTATGTCCTCTCTCTGTTAAGTCTCCAACACGGTGATGTGGGAGAGGTAGGGACAGGAGAGTGAGGGGAGCTGCCTTACAGCCTACAGACTTACAGCAGACTGAATCCAAGACAGGTGAGCAGGCTGATGATACCCACCAACACCGACTCCTTGACCAGGAAAAAATGCATCTTAAAAAATCTCACCAGAAAGGATTCTAGAGTGCTGTACAGCACTTTCCACATCTCAAAGCCCTGCCTCGGTCACATTGGTAAACTTCAAATCCTCTACCAACAATAGCAAAGTACAAAAGAGGCAAACAGAGTGCAGAAGGAGAGATGAGTAATGGACTTTCCCTCCTTCCCTCTCTTCTTTCCTTCATCTCACACTCCCTCTATGACTCTCTGACTATCAGCCATGGCACTGGAGATTGGCCTGTGTGGCAGCAGGTGTGACTGTGACTATAGCCACTTCCAGAGAGTGGCTGTGGTGTCGTGAGTGTCACCATGTGGGAGCAGTCACCGGTCAGTCATCTCATCTACTGCCTGATCCTGTCAGTGTCTGCCTGGAGACAGCGGGTGCACATCACAAACTGAGAGGAAACTCAGTATGTGAACTAACATGGCTGCCATCACTGCCACTTGTCCCGCTGAGTTAAGTGTTAGGGATAGAAATAAATAACGCTGAAAATAACCAGCACTTCACTCTGAGTCAGAGGACATTACAGTCTTGTAAGGACCTTTGTTGGCTTAGCTGGAAAGCCCACATTCACAAACCGGGTGTCTGAGAGACTTTTTAAGTATCTGTGCTGCTGTTGGGCTGAAACAAATCCCCTCTTGTCTCAGTGAGGAAAGAGCAGTGAGAGAACAACAGTCAACGTAGTCACAGCGAGTTATTCACACCGTCACCCAGGTGGTGCATAGTACCGGTGCTCAGTAGTGCTGACAAGACAAACAAGCACAGTGAGATCACTGAGAGCTGGGCTCTCTCACTGCCACTAAGTGCATCTCCTTGTTTCTCTTTCCTCCAGTGTTGTATTCACAGAGCCCATGTAGAATCTGCTAATTGCACTTCTCCCAGCTCCTCTGTGGCCCCTCCATGGTTCCTAACAGGCATCAGTCAGCCCACAACAGGAGCATAACATACACTGTGACGAAGGAAGAATACAAGGGGCCTAGTCCAGAGAGAGGAGGGGAGAGGCGAGGGGAGGAGAGGAGAGGCGAGGGGAGGAGAGGAGAGGCCTGGTCCAGAGAGAGGAGGGGAGAGGCGAGGGGAGGGGAGGAGACGCCTGGCCCAGAGAGGGAGGAGGGAGAGGAGGGGAGGGGGAAGGGAAGGAGGGGAGGAGAGGCCTGGTCCAGAGAGGGGGAGGGGAGGGGGGAGGGGGGGAGGGGAGGGGTCCAGGGGAGGGGAAGAGGGGAGGGGAGGGGAGGGGGAGGGGAGGGGGGGGAGGGGAGGGGAGGCCTGGTCCAGAGAGAGGAGGGGGAGAGGAGAGGAGAGGTCTCTGTGACACCAGCTTCTCCAAAAGCTGGATAGAAGTAGAAATTATGTTTTATAGGATGTGGAGGTGTGGAGGCAGCTGTTTGACAGCTTCTTCTGCCTGAGCTGAAACAGCAGAGCCATTGTGGAGCAGAAATTTCAGGGATAGAGATATTGGTTTGACACACACCACACATGCTACTCCTAAGACTGGGTTATTGTACAGTACATATTACTGGTGAGCTCTCAGTGCTGAAGATACAGCTCTCTCCCACAGATGATGACAGGTCATTAACAGGCCCTTGTTTTTACTTACCTCCAGCTCCCTAGTTATGATTGAGTTGTGGACTATCTATCAGGAGATGAGAGTGGATTGGGCCAGGGTATTGATTCTTGTCCCTCCAGCAGTTAAAGGTCTGAGCCGTGTGCTTTAGTGTGCTTTAGTGTACTGAGAGTCAGTGCGTCTGGCCCTGTAGGCTAGAACCTGAACTCTACTGCTGTTCAGTCAGGGAGGGAGCCAATGTGCAAATAGCACGTTGCAGGCGACTGAACGCTGCATGCCTCCTCTTCCCCTCTGACACACCGTAACCTAAAAAATTTGTCAAAGGTTCGGGACACACATCATGTTTATGGTAATAAGGATCTACATGCAATATGTAGCCTACATGTTCCAGTTGTGCGTGGCTCATGGCTGAGGTTGATTAATCAATTATCCTCTGCTCCCAGGTTTATGTCATCTTCTGCAGTCTTTGGCGCACGTATGTCATTTCACTACGAAGTGTGTGCAGAGTGGATAATTATTTGCAAAAGAGAGAAACAAATCCTCAACTCACACAGAGAGAAAATGGAGAAACAAATGTGTTTGAACATGTATATATTTTCTAGCAATTTTGTTGTAGCCCTAGTTGTAAAGTATGTCAAGATGTCAATAGTTATATATATACACTGCTCAAAAAAATAAAGGGAACACTTAAACAACACAATGTAACTCCAAGTCAATCACACTTCTGTGAAACCAAACTGTCCACTTAGGAAGCAACGCTGATTGACAATAAATTTCACATGCTGTTGGAAGTGGCAAATGGAATAGACAACAGGTGGAAATTATAGGCAATTAGCAAGACACCCCCAATAAAGGAGTGGTTCTGCAGGTGATAACCACAGACCACTTCTCAGTTCCTATGCTTCCTGGCTGATGTTTTGGTCACTTTTGAATGCTGGCGGTGCGTTCACTCTAGTGGTAGCATGAGACGGAGTCTACAACCCACACAAGTGGCTCAGGTAGTGCAGCTCATCCAGGATGGGACATCAATGCGAGCTGTGGCAAGAAAGTTTGCTGTGTCTGTCAGCGTAGTGTCCAGAGCATTGAGGCTCTACCAGGAGACAGGCCAGTACATCAGGAGATGTGGAGGAGGCCGTAGGAGGGCAACAACCCAGCAGCAGGACCGCTACCTCCGCCTTTGTGCAAGGAGGAGCAGGAGGAGCACTGCCAGAACCCTGCAAAATTACCTCCAGCAGGCCACAAATGTGCACGTGTCTGCTCAAACGGTCAGAAACAGACTCCATGAGGGTGGTATGAGGGCCCGACGTCCACAGGTGGGGGTTGTGCTTACAGCCCAACACCGTGCAGGATGTTTGGCATTTGCCAGAGAACACCAAGATCGGCAAATTCGCCGCAGGCGCCCTGTGCTCTTCACAGATAAAAGCAGGTTCACACTGAGCACATGTGACAGACGTGACAGTCTGGAGACGCCGTGGAGAACGTTCGGTGGTGGCGGTGGGTCAGTCATGGTGTGGGGTGGCATTTCTTTGGGGAGCCGCACAGCCCTCCATGTGCTCGCCAGAGGTAGCCTGACTGCCATTAGGTACCGAGATGAGATCCTCAGACCCCTTGTGAGACCATATGCTGGTGCGGTTGGCACTGGGCTCCTCCTAATGCAAGACAATGCTAGACCTCATGCGGCCGGAGTGTGTCAGCAGTTCCTGCAAGAGGAAGGTATTGATGCTATGGACTGGCCCGCCCGTTCCCCAGACCTGAATCTAATTGAGCACATCTGGGACATCATGTCTCGCTCCATCCACCAATGCCACGTTGCACCACAGACTGTCCAGGAGTTGGCGGATGCTTTAGTCCAGGTCTGGGAGGAGATCCCTCAGGAGACCATCCGCCACCTCATCAGGAGCATGCCCAGGCATTGTAGGGAGGTCATACAGGCACGTGGAGGCCAAACACACTACTGAGCCTCATTTTGACTTGTTTTAGGGACATTACATCAAAGTTGGATCAGCCTGTAGTGTGGTTTTCTACTTTAATTTTGAGTGTGACTCCAAATCCAGACCTCCATGGGTTGATAAATTTGATTTCCATTGATAACTTTTGTGTGATTTTGTTGTCAGCACATTCAACTATGTAAAGAAAAAAGTATTTAATAAGAATATTTAATTCATTCAGATCCAGGATGTGTTATTTTAGTGTTCCCTTTATTTTTTGGAGCAGTGTATATTTAAATATGCCATATCATCCCAGACAGTCAGTCTTTAGTGAAGCACTCTTCCTCAGTCCTCCAAAAAGTATCAGGGTGACACTTCTTACAGAATATTGAATTGACACCCTTTATTAAATTGTCCAAGCAGTGACCAATGCATCCCAATCAATCTCTGCCATCAACCCAGACAGAGACTGCAGATAGAACTGTACTTTATTGAACTGTGCCGAGGTCCACTTAAGCCAGAGTAGTTGGGAATATTGACCCATCAGTCGATACTCTTCAGTACTACCCACCATGGCTTCAGTGAGCTGCTGAAAGGTCCTCTCCCACCACCTGCACACTTCTGGAGTGGACAGAACTACTGGGCTGGACATGTCTTAGCTTGGCCTGCAGTGCACTGATCTATGAACTGACACAGACATGTGGGACTACAGTGGAAAGTGAATCAATCCTCCTACTTTCACATGACAACACTGTTGGGTGGTTAACAGAGGGTCTCTGACTTTCAACCAACTTCCACTCCTCCTCCCAGACTGCAGCTTAAACACACTGTATATAATGGCACATGGTAAACCTGATGGGTCTTGCCTTTGTGTGGAGTTGTGAGGGTGGTACTATATACTATGTAGACTTCAGGAGTTTGAGAGCTAGAAACACTTTTCAAGCAAATGTCTCTCTCCATCCCTCCATCCCTCCACCCTGAGGCAGGGCCGGAGCAGGAAATACTTGGGACCCTATGGTCTGATGGAGCAGTGCACTAGGCAGGTGTGGGCCGTAGACCTCAAAGCAGGGCAAATAAACAAATGCTGCCCAAGGAATAGTCCACATCAGTCTTTATCTTCTTGCCTACATCAAGGCAACCATTTAAATCCAGCTTACGCTAAAATGAATGATAAACTGGAGTTGTTAAGACCCACATTCTACAAAGCCCCCTGGTCTAGAGAAGTCCTTTGAAGTAGATTAATCCAAAAGATTTCCAGATAAAAGGAATTATCAACCCAGTCTTTTAGAAACAGGATGACACCACCTGGAGTGTAGAGGGGTGAAAGGGGTGTAGAGGGGTGTAGACTGAGTGTAGTGGGGTGTAAAGAGGTGTAGAGGGTTGTAGAGGGGCGTAGGGGGCGTAGGGGGGGGGGCGTAGTGGATCATAGTGGGGCGTAGAGGGGTGATCCACGCATTGTCTGAATGCCACATTATTTAGTCAATCAACCTGAGGGTAAGGTATCTTTAATGAAGTTAAGAGGAGCTGTGGAGACATTTTAACAGGAAGGCATTAAAAGAGTCCCGTAAACAAGCAAAAAGACTGGACACATAATCCATAAGTAATTAATTAAGAGAAGAAGCTTCCTTACATCTAAATCACATTGAATAATTCAAGACGAGGAGATAAGAGAAGAGAGACGTATACTGAGTGGACAAAACATTAGGAACAAAAGATTTAAGTGTCTTTGAACAGGCTATGGTAGTAGGTACCAGGCGCACCGGTTTTAGTGTGTCAAGAACTGCAACGCTCCTGGGTTTTCCACACTCAACAGATTTCCCTTGTCTATCAAGAATGGTCCACCACCCAAAGGACATCCAGACAACTTGGCACAACTGTGGGAAGCATTGGAGTCAACATGGGCCAGCATCCCTGTGGAACGCTTTCGACACCTTGTAGTCCATGCACTGGTGAATTGAGGCTGTTCTGAGGGCAAAACTGGGTGTAACTTAATATTAGGAATGTTTTTTACACAAATTGTATGTACACTCAGGGTATACATGTGCTGCTGTCCCAGGTGTTAGCAAGCGCAGGCAGGCGATGATAGGAAGAACAGTGGAGAGGAAGAACGTTCACCTCTCTCCACCCTCCTCCTCCTCATTTTCTGTTCTTTCACAGAAGACATGAAGCAGCTGGGATGCATCATTGTGAATGATTTGCGGCACATATTAATTTCATCCAAAATATATTAGATCAAGCATCTGGAAGGTCAGAGAGGTAATGGCTATTGTATATCTTATGAGAGAAAGAAGCTGAGCTGGAGAAGTAATCATGTGGATGAGAGGCTTCAGGTGGAGGTAGATTCCCTGTTTAAATCACTGTGTCAGCTTCCAAAGGTCAGTCGCTGCACAATAACAGTAAATACCTTGGAACTGAGTGGACATCATCATAATTTTGAAGCACTAGTGTGGTTTTGCCCGCGAGCCAAAATTGCCATTTTGGATGTTGCATTTGGATATCTGATGTAATTTCTCGACAGGATGTGTCAGTCTTGTGTGTTCCTATGTTTAATCCATAGACAATCACTGTTGTTGATGTACAAAATGAACACGCTTCTAGCAATAATAGTGGCGGTCTGACCTGTATCTCTACTCCATAGCCCGTGTAGACCGTGACGGTGTAGGTGCAGTCCACAGAGGAGTAGTAATGAGAGCTGGACGGCTGGGGCGTCTCTATGTAGCCCTCTGGTGCTGTCAGGTTGAAGATACAGGAAACTGCAAGGACAAAAGGAAAAACATAGAAGACCAATGACACCCCTTCACTAACTGGTATGGGGTGGAGCAAGCTGGAGAAGACTGCCCAGAACAGAGTTTGATGGAGAGGAGTCGTCGATGGCCTACGCTCCCAGAGGAGCGATTGGCCTAAGTAAGTAAGACTAACCCTCCCTGATCCCTCCCTGGTCCCATTCTCTCACTCACTCACACCAGCTCCCCTACGTTAATAGTGTTTCAAGGTTTTCAAATTTTCTGCCCGAATCAACAGAGGCCCTCTCACTCTATCCTCTTTGGTTGTGTGGCTCGAGGGACAGATCAGGTGGGGGGAATAACCACAGACAATTTTCTGGTCGCCTTGAGGTGTTTCTGCTCGACCGCTTTATTTGATTTCTGTCTTTCTGAGTTTCCTCCAGAGATAGGGATGACAACAGGAAGTTACTGTGTGCTTGTATGTGCGTGCTTCGTATGTAGGTGTGTGTAGGTGCTGGTATATTCATGTGAGTACCTGTGTGTGTGTGTGTGTGTGTGTGTGTGTGTGTGTGTGTGTGTGTGTGTGTGTGTGTGTGTGTGTGTGTGTGTGTGTGTGTGTCTCAGACATATTGGGAGATTTCCCCATCCTGCCTTTCATTAGTTGTGAAGGGGTCTCCGTGGGTAAAGCACAAATGAAGCAAAGCCTGTGTTTGGAGCGTTCCACTCTAAGATTCCAACCTGGACTTAGGAATAGACGTAACATAGTAAACGTAAATCTGTCTCTCTCCAGTGGTTATGATATGTTACGTTTCGTATGGTATGTATTAATTTGGGGATGTCCATCATCCAATATGTATGACATGTTGCAAATTACAATACGTATGATTTGTTACTAATTGCAATTCGTACAATAATGTTATGAATTTGCAATACTTGGCAAATATTAGCTAGATGGCTAATGCGTACGTTAGCTAGGTGGCTAACGTTAGCTAGGCTGGGGTTAGGGTTATAGTTTAAGGGTTAGGGTTAGGTTAAAAGGTTAAGGTTAGGGGAAGGGTTGATTAACATGCTAAGTAGTTGCAAAATAGCTCAAAAGTGGTAAGTAAAAAGTTGCAAAGTTGCTAATTTCCTAAAATATTAAAGTTGTCAGTGATGAGATTTGAACACGCAACCTTTGGGTTGCTAGAAGTTCATGTTATCCTTCAATGCATCCACTCCAACCAAACACCCTCCTTTTGTTTTTTGCCTTGCCTTGCCTGTAACCATACCAAACATAACATATCATAATAATTTGAGTGTCCTGTATTTACGTTTACTATGTTACGGCTATCTAGTCTATGAGACTAGGCTGAAAATTCTCCTTCACTCCCACCATAACACAAATGTGTCTCAATATCTCATGGTTGCAATCTGGTTTCCACTCCATTTCAGGAGCTCTTGATTGAGTGTGAGAGGAGCAGGAATACTGATGTTGTAATTAATTTAAGCCCCTTGGCTGTTTAGATATGTGAGCTGCAAACAGAGAGGATTGAGATTGTGAGCACACTGGTGTCTCAGACAGACAGACACAGAGCTGCTGTGTTGGAGAGGGTGAAATTCAGCCACTTTACAACCCACCAAGGCCCAGGATTATCTCTAGAACTTTATAATGACAATCTGAGCATGCTGTTCATTATACAGTATCTTCACAATGAAGACAGAATCATGGAAACTGGTGTTGGGTGTGGTGCAGGATATTTTATTTGACAGTAATTCGTACACCGTATGTCTCTGGTTAAGAGTAGGTGATCATTAGAAGTGTGTAGCTACATAGCCTGGCTGTGTTACATTACCTGGGTTGGGCAGGCTGGTGGTGATGATGGTGGTTGTGGTTATAGTAGTCGTAGTGGTCTCATCATCCACATCACCAGATACTGCAGAAGTGTCCATCGCTACACCATCACTGGCATGGCTCATGTTGTGTTCTGCTGACTTCCCTTTATCCTTCTCCACTAGAGTGGTCAAGGCTGGGGGAGTCATGGTGGATGGGGAAGGGACCTCAGAGTGCCTGTCACCCATAGGAGCAGCCAGGTTGTGAGTGTTTGAGTGGGGAGGGAGGGCAGAGGTGTGCATGACAGGAGTGGTCAGGGTATCCATGGCATCAGCTTCTTCCTCTGTCCTCCTCCCCCTGCTATTCGTCAACGCCCCTCTCTGAGCCACAGAGACACGCCCCCCTGGAACAGAGCTACCCTGTGTTGCCAACAGTGACGTGGCTGTTGCCACAATGGTAGTGGTTGAGGCAACATCGGAGAAAGCCAGCTCTTCCTTGTGTGGCGCCGTGTGAGTGGAGGAGGGGTCTCTGGCAAAGTGGGGACCTGAGGGTGGCATAGTGGGGTGGGTAACCACACCCCCACTGTCCTCAAAGAAATGCCGCTGTCCTTGGAGGGACTCCTGATGGAGGAAGCCCTTGTAGAGAGTGTGATGGTTGGGGACATTCAGGGGAGGGGCGGTTGTCACCAGGGGGATCCCTCTGTCAGTGTCCCGTGTGTTGGGGTACGGGCTGGGCCCTCCACCCTCAGACTGTCCCCTCTGTGTGACGGACGTCCCATCCTCAGAATAGGTGCCTGGAACAACACAGACAGAACACATACAGTATTGGGACAGTATGGTGGTAGAAATGACAAACGTTGTTATGCCCATGCGCTGTATGAGCCTGTACAGTTCCACTGTCTGTTTCTCTCATGTAAGAAGAAGCCAGTGTTTTTCCTCTCTTGTTTTTAAGTAACTTGGTCACGTGACCAAAGACAAAGTGCCTCTGAGAGTGACCACAGTTTTTGAGTCCATCTTGTTATTTTCGTATCTTTCAAGGGCACAGCTGTGTGGAGACATGAAGAGATCAGAGGCTGGCTTGAGCTGCAGCGACAATTCTATCAGCAGAAAGGAGTAATAAAACTGACGTTCTTATTTGTTTGTACACTATGTTCCCATCGTGATCTCACACACCTGCTAAACTGCCACAAAGGTTATAAAAGCGGAGACCCAACTCTCCCACGGACCTCCCGGTCACGGCCGGTTGCGACAGAGGGTGGGACTGACTTTCTTTAGGGACAACTAAAGTACACATTAAAGTATAGATATTGTCTTCGTGACAGAATATTCTACTGTGTGTAGAGGAGAATTAACTGTGTGTGAGTTTCACTGTGTGTGGGTTTTCACTGAGTGTGAAGAAGACCTTGTCTTTCTTAGTGACAAGGAGGGCTCTACTGTGTGTGGAGAAAATCCTGTTCTATAACAGAGATATTCCGAGGTAAATGGGAATTATTGGCAAAGTACTAAATTCATATGAATTGATATGCCATGGTTTGCAATTGTCAGATGTAAATACATGATCTATGTTATTCCAGGACAAGGTCCTGGGGTAGAAGTTAGAAGATATAGTTGCAGATTAGAGCATTAGGATAGAAGGGCCAATTTGATCAATGGAGAAGAAGAGTAGTGGGCTATGATTGGAGTGTAGGCGTAGACTGGAATAAGACATATAAGCTCAGCAAAGAAAATAAACGTTCTCTCACTGTCAACTGTGTTTATTTTCAGCAAACTTAACATGTGTAATAATTTGTATGAACACAACAAGATTGAACAACTGAGACATAAACTGAACAAGTTCCACAGGCATGTGACTAACAGAAATGGAATAATGTGTCCCTGAACAAAGGGGGGGTCAAAATCTTAAGTTAACAGTTAGTATCTGGTGTGACCACCAGCTACATTAAGTACTGCAGTACATCTTCTCCACAAGGACTTGCCAGTTCTTGCTGTGAGATGTTACCCCACTCTTCCACCAAGGCACCTGCAAGTTCCTGGATATTTCTGGGGGGAATGACCCTAGCCCTCAACCCTCCGATACAACAGGTCCCAGACGTACTCAATAGGATTGAGATCCGGGCTCTTCGCTGGCCATGGCAGAACACTGACATTCCTGTCTTGCAGGAAATCATGCACAGAATGAGCAGTATGGCTGGTGGTATTGTCATGCTGGAGGGTCATGTCAGGATGAGCCTGCAGGAAGGGTACCACATGAGGGAGGAGGGTGTCTTCCTTGTAACGCACAGCGTTGAGATTGCCTGCAATCTCTATCTTTGAAAGACAGGGTCCTGAAAAAGGGACATTTCTTTTTTTGCTGAGTTTATAGTGCAAATCTTATAATAAAAAGTTGTTGTTTGAAGAATCGACAGTCTCTTCTTTTCTGGTTAGAATTTCCACTACAATTCTTGGCTACGAGGATGGGATGACTGACTCCGTTTGCCAATCGTTTCCGGGGACACCAAGGTTAGCAACATGCAGGGGCTGCATTAGACGTAGCTCAGGGAGACCACACTCCGCCTGAGTGGAGCAGAAGGGACCCGCCTCGGACCTGCCAGCGAGCGTCAGTGGACGGATACGCCATCCCAAACAATAAAATTAAGGGTGGGGCAACTTAAGTGCAGGTTACAATATAGATATTGTCTTTGTGACAGAATACTCTACTGTGTGCAGTGCAAGGAGGGCTCTACTGTGTGTGGAGAAAACCCTGTTTTATAGCAGAGATATTCCCGGGTGAATGTGCATTATTGGGAACAAAACCCTGTTTTATAGCAGAGATATTCCCAGGTAAATGTGCATTATTGGGAACAAAACCCTGTTTTATAGCAGAGATATTCCCAGGTAAATGTGCATTATTGGGAACAAAACCCTGTTTTATAGCAGAGATATTCCCAGGTAAATGCACATTATTGGGAACAAAACCCTGTTTTATAGCAGAGATATTCCCGGGTAAATGCACATAATTGGGAACAAAACCCTGTTTTATAGCAGAGATATTCCCAGGTAAATGCACATTATTGGGAACAAAACCCTGTTTTATAGCAGAGATATTCCCGGGTAAATGCACATAATTGGGAACAAAACCCTGTTTTATAGCAGAGATATTCCAAGGTAAATGCGGATTATTGGGAACAAAACCCTGTTTTATAGCAGAGATATTCCCAGGTAAATGCGGATTAGTGGGAACAAAACCCTGTTTTATAGCAGAGATATTCCCAGGTAAATGCGCATTATTGGGAACAAAACCCTGTTTTATAGCAGAGATATTCCCAGGTAAATTCGCATTATTGGGAACAAAACCCTGTTTTATAGCAGAGATATTCCCAGGTAAATGCGCATTATTGGGAACAAAACCCTGTTTTATAGCAGAGATATTCCCAGGTAAATTCGCATTATTGGGAACAAAACCCTGTTTTATAGCAGAGATATTCCCAGGTAAATGTGCATTATTGGGAACAAAACCCTGTTTTATAGCAGAGATATTCCCAGGTAAATGTGCATTATTGGGAACAAAACCCTGTTTTATAGCAGAGATATTCCCGGGTAAATGCGCATTATTGGGAACAAAACCCATAGACAAGCAAAAATATAGAGAAGCAAAAACATATTTTTCAGAACAAGTGCCTATTTTTTTAATGAATCAATTCTTAGAAAAGGAAGTAGTTCCTAATGAAATAATGTTTATTTTGGTTTCTGAGCATGTGTGTGTAGACAGAGTTTTCCACAATGGGAGTCAAGTACAGCAAGGGAGAGCCTTGCCTGTCTGACCTGCTGACTGGAGGTCATGGCAGGTAAGTGGAGCAGGGACATTCTGGAACAGCTACCGCTCAGGCACAAGGTAGAAGATTTTCCCTTGAAATGTGCATTAAGTGAAGTCTTATCAGCAGAATGTAGGAAGAAGTTGCAGGATTTTGAGACAACCAAGAATGGCAAAGCAAATAGGATAGATTGGGATGATTTCAGGAAATGGGAAAGAGAAGCAGAACACAGGACTAATAGGAGAGTTAAAGGCATAATGGTACAAGAAAGTAAGAAAGAAGGATAGATGGAAGAAGATAAGAGAAAAATAAGAAATAGGGATGACGACGACAATGATTTTCCACCCACATATTCCACGCCTCCCGTTCCTGCTCCGGCCCCAGCTCCAACGGTCCAACCGCCTATCTATCTATCTATCTATCTATCCTGACCTGAACCTGATTGACTTGGGGGGAGGGGCCAGTTCCCAACAAACCCCCCCATGAGGAGCCAGAATCCGTTTTACACACCACCCACATTGACTCCCATGTCTGGTGTTGATGGGCTCAGAGGTCTGATTTGCTCCCCATCCCCCTCAACCGTAACAACAAGAACTGGCCCAAAAGGGGACCCGACATAACCTTTCTCATTCAGGCACCCCTGGTAACATTCCCAAATCCACAACCTCGACCAGCTCCTGATGATCCTGGTCATGCTGATTGGCACCCAGAGGTCAACATCCAGAAGACAAGACGAGATGAAGGAGATTGCCATGGACCTCCCTCACCCCACCAAGGACGCAGGTGATTTCACCACACAGCTGCTTAATCTGGTCAAGCTGTACAAACCATCTACCGCTGAGGTTGCCCACATCTGCCGCATTCAAGATGGGACTGTGATGGGCAGACGTGGAAGGAAGATTCGATGAGAACCACCGCTGGGGTGAGAATGGAGCCTATCAGACTCAACTGACTTAACCGTATCAAAGAACATTACCCAGCTATGACTGATTGGGCAGCTGTCCATAGCTGCACACAAAAGGCCAAATATGTTTCTAAACCATTCTACATTAATGTGGATGCTACCATGATTACGGATAATCCTGAGTAGTGATGAGTGAGAAAGTTACAGAGGCAGAAACATCATCCCCTCCTCCTGTTATTGTAATGGTGAAAGGTTAGCATGTCTTGGGGGTATGACATTTGTGCATCTGTAACTTTCTCACTCATAATTTTTCACGATTCATTCAGGACTAGACGTAATCATGGGAGAATCCATGTGTTTAGAAACATATTCTAATTTGAAATGACACAATACGTTATTTACCATTTATATTGGGCACAAAATCATCTGAAACACAACCACAACAAATGCATACCACAAATTGAACTGAACTGACTATATTTATATACAGTCCTTTCTATGACGTGTAAAAAAAAAAGCACAAAGTACACATTTTTTCTTACAGGAGCAGCATGAGTTTTGTAAAATAATCCACTCCTTGGCTGGTATTAAATAAAATCCACACTCGGTATGGCAATGACATGTGAAAGCTGTTGCCAGGGGAGAGAAGACTGAAAATACACACACAGAGGTTGTAGGTACTGTAGATCCTTGCTGGTAAAAGTAAAACATCTTATTAAACAATACTGCATTTCAAATACTAATAGTATTGTTAAAATAAATTAAATGAGTATTTGAGGCTTTACATCAAATGTCTGACTGATAATAGGGTCTCAGAATCAGATCTACAATAAGAATGTACAGTAGTACTATCAAAGACAAATGTATTTGAAGAGGTAGCAAACAGCATACTGTAACTATCAAATGGTATTACCATAGATATATATGGAATAACTGTATAACCACAGGGTATTTGTTATAAACCCTCTGCACATCTCCCTCTCTCCCCCTTTCTCCTTTCCTTTGTCAGAAGCCAAACACTTCAGGAGACACATGCACAGAGAGATTCACAGAGAAGGGAATAAGCTTCAGCGGTACTTTGATGTTCATCATTTTGGTTTTCTAAAGGCACCACGAGAAAAAAATAGGTTTATCTTGAATAATCCATGAATTCAATATAAACTCCATTGATTAAAGTTCTGAGAAACCTTAACATCATGGCTATGAGGTCTGGGCTCAAGGCTTCACAAAACACGGAAGCAAAACTCCTTCTTAGGGAAGCACAGTCAATCCAGTTGAAAGAAATCCAGTAGATTCCTTTTGAAAGAAAAGACCAAAACTCTTGCATTTTATTTTGAAACTACATTATGCACACACACACACACACACACACACACACACACACACACACACACACACACACACACACACACACACACACACACACACACACACACACACACACACACACACACACACACACACACACACTGACTGAAAGTTGGCTACATCATCTCTACGCTGTACCATGAATAATTGAACACCATGGTGTTATTTTAATCTGAGTAGCCTGGGTCTCCCTTGGGTCTGGGCCTGGGTGAGGATCTTAAAGCTGAGTGGTGCTCTCGCTCTTGAATCAACAGTAGTACACAGGGGCATGTGTTCAGACCAGAGGTTGGAACCGGATCAGGGAACAGAACCGAAAACCGGAAAATAACGAGATTTTCAGAAGAGGGAAAGAAAGTGATCTACAGTGGGGAGAATAAGTATTTGATACACTGCCGACTTGGCAGGTTTTCCTATTTACAAAGCATGTAGAGGTCTGTAATTTTTTATCATAGGTACACTTCAACAGTGAAAGACGGAATCTAAAACAAAAATCCAGAAAATCACATTGTATGATTTTTAAGTAATTAATTAGCATTTTATTGCATGACATAAGTATTTGATACATCAGAAAAGCAGAACTTAATATTTGGTACAGAAACCTTTGTTTGCAATTACCGAGATCATACGTTTCCTGTAGTTCTTGACCAGGTTTGCACACACTGCAGGAGGGATTTTTTTCTGTTCCTAGGCTGTCATTGAAAATAAGAATTTGTTCTTAACTGACTTGCCTAGTTAAAAAAAAAAAAGGTTTTGGGGCTGTCGCTGGGCAATACGGACTTTCAGCTCCCTCCAAAGATTTTCTATTGGGTTCAGGTCTGGAGACTGGCTAGGCCACTCCAGGACCTTGAGATGCTTCTTACAGAGCCACTCCTTAGTTAACCTGGCTGTGTGTTTCGGGTCGTTGTCATGCTGGAAGACACAGCCACGATCCATCTTCAATACTCTTACTGAGGGAAGAAAGTTGTTGGCCAACGTCTCGCAATACATGGCCCCATCCATCCTCCCCTCAATACGGTGCAGTCGTCCTGTCCTCTTTGCAGAAATGCATCCCCAAAGAATGATGTTTCCACCTCCATGCTTCAAGGTTGGGATGATGTTCTTGGGGTTGTACTCATCCTTCTTCTTCCTCCAAACACGGCGAGTGGAGTTTAGACCAAAAAGCTCTATTTTTGTCTCATCAGACCACATGACCTTCTCCCATTCCTCCTCTGGATCATCCAGAAGTTGGCAAACTTCAGACGGGCCTGGACATGCGCTGGTTTGAGCAGGGGGACCTTGCGTGCGCTGCAGGATTTTAATCCATGACGGCGTAGTGTGTTACTAATGGTTTTCTTTGAGACTGTTGTCCCAGCTCTCTTCAGGACATTTACCAGGTCCTGCCATGTAGTTCTGGGCTGATCCCTCAACTTCCTCATGATCATTGATGCCCCACGAGGTGAGATCTTGCATGGAACCCCAGACCGAGGGTGATTGACCGTCATCTTGAACTTCTTCCATTTTCTAATAATTGCGCCAACAGTTGTTGCCTTCTCACCAAGCTGCTTGCCTATTGTCCTGTAGCCCATCCAAGCCTTGTGCAGGTCTACAATTTTATCTCTGATGTCCTTACACAGCTCTCTGGTCTTGGCCATTATGGAGAGGTTGGAGTCTGTTTGATTGAGTGTGTGGACAGGAGTCTTTTATACAGGTAACGAGTCCAAACAGGTGCAGTTAATACAGGTAATGAGTGGAGAACAGGAGGGCTTATTAAAGAAAAACTAACAGGTCGGTGAGAGTCGGAATTCTTACTGGTTGGTAGGTGATCAAATACTTATGTCATGTAATAAAATGCTAATTAATTACTTAAAAATCATACAATGTGATTTTCTGGATTTTTGTTTAAGATTCTGTCTCTCACAGTTGATGTGTACCTATGATAAAAATTACAGACCTCTACATGCTTTGTAAGTAGGAAAACCTGCAAAATCGGCAGTGTGTCAAATACTTGTTCTCCCCACTGTATATGGCTCCAGGAACAGAACTGTTATTTTAAAAGCATGGGAACCGGTTAATGACGTTATTTTACATTCTGGGCATTTTTTTCCAGACCCACAAAAAAAGCAACGAAGCACCTATGCAAAGCCCCCCCTGTGTCGACTAGAACTTCTTCCAGCGTCTACCTACCAGCTGAAAATCTTTGCCAGTGTGTGCATGTAGGCTACCTGCCCCTCCCCCTCAGAAGCATAGCTGTAGCCTGAAGTGACAAGCATGATTCAGAAGATAGAGAGAGAGATTTTTATTAGAGAATAATGGATTAACTTTTTCAATGCTAGTTAGAGATTCTATAGTTCACATTCCAGATTGGATTTTTCAAACTTCTTAAGGCTAAGGGGCAGTATTCGGAAGTTCGGATGACTGACGTGCCCAAAGTAAATGGCCTGTTACTCAGGCCCAGAAGCCAGGATATGCATATAATTGGTAGTATTGGATAGAACACACTCTGAAGCTTCTAAAACTGTTCAAATAATCTCTGTGAGTATAACAGAACTGGTATGGCAGGTGAAGACCCGAGGAGAATCCATCCAGATCTTTTTGTTTTTGAGGTCACAGGCCATTCCAATGCTTGTCTATGCGATATTCAAAGGAATTCCTCCCAGATTGCAGTTCCTATGGCTTCCACTAGGTGTCAACATTCTTTAGAAAGGGTTTCAGGCTAGTTTTTTGAAAAATGAGCTAGTAGTTGTAGTTTTTCAAGGTGGTTCATTTGGACTGTAGTCTTAAGGCACGCGTGGATGAGGGCGCGCACTTCGCTATTTATCTCCGTTATTGAACATACTACATTCTGTCTTAAATTGTATCATTTATTTACATATTAGGGTACCTGAGGATTGATTAGAAATGTTGTTTGACTTGTTTGGACGAAGTTTACAGGATTCCTTTGTCTGCATGAGTGGAACGGGTGGATTACTGAATCAAACGCACCAACTAAACTGACTTTTTTGGGATATAAAGAAGGACTTTATTGAACAAAACAACTATTTGTTGTGTAGCTGGGACCCTTGGGATTGCAAACAGAGGAAGATCTTCAAAGGTAAGTGATTTATTTTATTGCTATTTCTGATTTTTGTGACGCCTCTGCTGGTTTGGAAAATGTTTAAAATGCTGGTGTTGCGGAGCGCCGTCCTCAGATAATCGCATGGTAAAGCCTTTTGAAATCTGACAACGCGGTTGGATTAGCAAGACATTAAGCTTTTAAACAATGTAAGACACTTGTATTTTCATGAATGTTTAATATGACGATTTTTGAATTTCGCACTCTGCAATTTCACCGGATGTTATCGAGGTGGGTTGGTAGCGTCCCACCTTGCCCAAAGAGGTTTTTAACTACAAAAAAGTTTTTTTTTTATCCTGGTGAAGCTAGCTTCTCTGGTCCAATGTTAAGCCAACTCTGAAGTTCAAAGACATTTAAACTTCCTCCACAGAAGCCGGCACTAAGTAGGTATAATTATGTGGGCCTAAAAGCCAATTTATGCTTTATCTGAAAATGTGGTGGGATGCGCTGTATGGGTGGTGTGATGCCTCCGGAGGCACGCAGAGGCCGTGGGCAGCACAAATTTTGTAACAATGTGGAGGGCTCTGCATAGCTCCGCATTGACATGATTGGTTGACAGTAGGGGGGAGGGGTCCTGTATAAACACAAACTCGCCTTCCTTGATATCTTCCTTCACAACAGCCCTGCCCTGCTCCGTGAAACGCAATAAGTATGAATGCTCTGACTTCTGCAGAAGATTGAACATGCAGCGCCTTTAATTTAGATAATGCATGTCCTTCCAAGATGTCCAGCGTTTCAAGCCAAGCCTCCTCCTCCACCCTCTCTCGCTCTCTCCCTACCCACAAAATGTCTGTCACGCCCTACACTTGTCTTTCCATCACGCATGTAAACAACTCACTGAGATATAGCTTGCCATAGCTCCATAGCAAGCTGTTTTATCCACACAGCCTGATTTGTGAAGTAATTTAATGAAGAGCTAAATGTAAAACAATTATGATTTCAGAAGTATAAAAAGGAGCAGAAAGGAACGACAAACTGTACGTAAGAAAGGAGCATGTCCTTGCCCTCTCCTCTCCTGCCTAGGTAAAGTAGCAGGCTCAGTTCACCTCAGCAGTGTTCATCAGTGTTCTCCTCTCAGATCCACAAATCAATACAGCTCCACTGATAGCGGGTGTCCTTGCATTGATCTAACTTGCTTGGGCTTTGTCCCTGGTCATTATGGAGATGAGAGATAACCTGCTTGGGCTTTGTCCCCGGACATTATGGAGATGAGAGAATGACCTTTTCCAAAGGTGCCTGGCTGGGTGTAATTGGGTGAGTGTAAAGGACGTGGTTTTACAGGACCAGAGGGAAAATGGCAAGTGAAGTGAATGTGTTCTGGCCTCAGCCTCTATTCTCTCCTGTAGAGTAGCACAGTATGAGTCATAATACCCATAAAACCTAGCGGTTTAAGGGTATTATGACACCTCCACTGTGGGTCTCTATTAGTTTGTGTTCTACCATAACTAATCAATATGAGCTATCCCCTAGCCCTATATTGTCTGACTTTTGTTAAGTCAATATTACATTTCAGACATGCAACTGTGAAATTGATGGTTGATACGATATTATCTACCTACTCCTCATATTCTGAGGGAGGGAAGCAGAGCCTGTTCAGACAGGATAACGGACAATTTGAGTTGATTTGAGCTCCAAAGACAGAGAGAAATCTAATCAGAAGGTCTCATTGTGCATGTTGCCATGCAGAACACACTATTTTGACATCTTTGGTTGATATTTCTTTTCACACACCACTTGATTGATTTGCTCAAAGCTTGGAAGCTTCCCATCATTGCCTTCTCACTTCCTGTTTGCATGTTGAATCAGTATCTCCTGCCGGTGCTGTATATGACCTTTTGTTGTATGTGATAAACTGTAACATGTCAAATATGTTCTATGTGCTTCCAAGACAACAGATGATCATACTTTGACGAAGTAAGGCTGGAGAGAAAATGTCTCTGCTATTCTGAAATCTTAAAATGTATTTGAATTATTGCCTCGCGAAACTGGGGTACGGCACTGTTGTGTGTGTGAGTCTAGTGCCCTGTTATGCATGCTGTCTGTAGCTCTGTGCAGTGTGGAAATCCTTGGTCTGTGTAATGTAAATGATAACTGGGCTAAAGCATAGCATCTCTCTGATTTCTCTGCCCATGTAATTAGAGTAGACTAGCAGCACATCGTTATCGCTGTACCATCTCAAAAGATTCATTATCAGGCCCTGTGTGTGTTATACTTAAGTGGGCGAAACAATCTAGCAGGACACAAATCAAAGACATTACATTTGAGGCACAGTCAGAGTTTTCCCTTTTCCTCTTCATTCTTACTGGTTTTATATCTCTAGTGCACTTTTAATATGTCCTCCATAAAAGGAATGTCATTGGTCAAGATGCTTCTCACGATAAGTGTGTGTGCGTGTGTGACTTTGTGGGGTGATTGATAAGGCGGAAAACTGTGCGGTTCAGAAGGAGGTGCGAGAGAGAAACCACTGTCTGAAACAGGGTTTGGAACCGTTCCACTGTTCCGACCAGCAATATAAAGTTCTGAACCGTTTCAAAAATATCATACAAGAGCTTCTTGCAGCGTTGTTTCAATGTTTCGATCTGAAATCATCAAATCAAAGTTGACTGGTGTCATACACAGTTTTGCAGATGTTATGTCAGGTGCAGCAAAGTGCTTATGTTTCTAGCTCCAAGAATGCAGCAATATTCTTTGCTTCCTTCTAATGTTCTGAGTACAGTGGCTTGCGAAGGTATTCACCCCCTTGACATTTTTCCTTTTTTGTTGCCTTTACAACCTAGAATTAAAATACATTTTGGGGGTTTGTATCATTTGATTTGCACAACATGCCTACCACTTTGAAGATGCAAAATATTTTTTTATTGTGAAACAAACAAGAAATAAGACAAAAAAATAACAGAAAACTTGAGCGTGCATAACTATTCACCCCCCTCACCCCAAATTCAATACTTTGTAAAGCCACCTTTTGCAGCAATTACAGCTGCAAGTCTCTTGAAGTATGACTCTATAAACTTGGCACATCTAGCCACTGGGATTTTTGCTCATTCTTCAAGGCAAAACTGCTCCAGCTTCCTCTGGTGTACAGCAATCTTTAAGTCATACCACAGATTCTCAATTGGACTGAGGTCTGGGCTTTGACTGGACCATTCCAAGACATATAAATGTTTCCCCTTTAACCACTCGAGTGTTGCTTTAGCAGTATCTTAGGGTCATTGTCCTACTGGAAGGTGAACCTTCATCCCAGTCTCAAATCTCTGGAAGACGGAAACAGGTTTCCCTCAAGAATTTCCCTGTATTTAGCGCCATCCATCATTCCTTCAAATCTGACCAGCTTCCCAGTCCCTGACAATGAAAAACATCCCCACAGCATGATGCTGACACCACCATGCCTCACTGTGGGGATGGTGTTCTCGGGTTGATGAGAGGTGTTGGGTTTGCACCAGACATAGCTTTTTCCTTGATGGTCAAAAAGCTACATTTTAGTCTCATCTGACCAGAGTACCTTTTTCTATATGTTTGGGGAGTCTCCCACATGCCTTTTGGCGAACACCAAACGTGTTTGCTTATTTTTTTCTTTAAACAATGGCTTTTTTTCTGGTCACTTCCGTAAAGCCCAGCTCTGTGGAGTGTACGGCTTAAAGTGGCCCTATGGACAGATACTCCAATCTCCTCTGTGGAGCTTTGCAGCTCCTTCAGGGTTATCTTTGGTCTCTTTGTTGCCTCTCTGATTAATGCCCTCCTTGCCTGGTCTGTGAGTTTTGGTGGGTGGCCGTCTCTTGGCAGGTTTGTTGTGGTGCCATATTCTTTTCATTTTGTAATAATGGATTTAATGGTGCTCCATGCGATGTTCAAAGTTTCTGATATTTTTTATAACCCAACCCTAATCTGTACTTCTCCACAACTTTGTACCTGACCTGTTCGGAGAGCTCCTTGGTCTTCATGGTGCTTCTTGTTTGGTGGTGCCCCTTGCTTACTGGTGTTGCAGACTCTGGGGCCATTCAGAACAGTTGTTTTTTTACTGAGATCATGTGACAGATCATGTGACACTTGCGTGCAATCTAACTAATTATGTGACTTCTGAAGGTAATTGGTTGCACCAGATCTTATTTCGGGCTTCATATCAAAGGGGGTGAATACATATGCACGCACCACTCTACTGTTTTTTATTTTTTAGAATCATATTTTTCATTTTCTTCACCAATTTGCACTATTTTGTGTATGTCCATTCCATAAAATCCAAATAAAAATCTATTTAAATTACAGGTTGTAATGCAACAAAATAGGAAAAACGCCAAGGGGGATGAATACTTTTGCAAGACACTGTAGTCAAATGAAATAAATAAATTAGGCCCTAATCTATGGATTTCACATGAATGGTCAGAGGTGCAGCTATGAGTGGGCATAGGCCCACCTACTTGAGAGCCAGGCCCAGCCAATCAGAATTATTTTTTCCCCACTGTGAGGATCGACGCTGGAGACGAGAAGCAGGTACAGGGAGAACATTTAATAAACAACAGACATGAAACAGATCAGGAACAGCGTCTGGACAGGGATTAAAATAAACACATCAAGGCTGACACAGGGAACAAACTGAGGAGCAGACAGATATAGAGGGGGTAATCAACAGAGTAATAGAGTCCATGTGAGTCCAATATTGCGCAGCTGTGAGTAATGATGGTGACAGGTGTGCATAATGAAGGGCAGCCCTGGCACCCATGAGCGCCAGAGAAGGGGAGCGCGAGCAGGCGAGACACCGACAAAAGGGCTTTATTACAGACAGAAATTCTCCTCAGCACCCCCTCTTCCCCTCCTCAGATGATCCCACAGGTGAAGAAGCTGGATGTGAAGGTCCTGGGCTGGCATGGTCACACGTGTCTGCAGTTGTGAGGCCGGTTGGATGTACTGCCAAATTCTCTAAAATGACGTTGGAGGAGACTTATGGTAGCGAAATTAACATTTAATTATCTGGCAACAGGTCTGTTGGACAGTGCTGTAGTCAGCATGCCAAATATACGCTCCCTCTCAACTTGAGACATCTGTGGCATTGGGTGGCCTTTTATTGTCCCCAGCACAAGTTGCACCTGGGTAATGATCATGCTGTTTAATCAGCTTCTTGATATGCCACACCTGTAAGGTTTATGGATTATCTTGGTGAAGGACAAAATGCTCACTAACAGGGATTTAAACAAATTTGTGCACAAAACTTGAGAGCAATAAGCTTTTTGTGCGTATGGACAATTACTGGGATCTTTTATTTCAGCTCATAAAACATAGGACCAACACTTTACATGTTGCGTTTATATTTTTGTTACTGTATGTTGAAACATCTCTATCAGCGAAAATGTACCACAAAACACAATCCAATTGACTGAGAAGACACAATGTGATGTTTGTATATGTAACGGCCGTTGTTGGTGGAAGAAGGTGAGGACCAAGGTGCAGTGTGGTATGTGTCCATATTTATTAAATGAACACGGAAATAACAAAACTAACAAAGAGAATGACTGAAAACAGTTCTGGCTGGTGCAGACACACAACAGAAAACAGAAAATAATCACCCATGAAACACAATAGAAAACAGGCTACCTAAATATGGTTCTCAATCAGGGACGACGATTGACATCTGCCTCTGATTGAGAACCATACCAGGCCAAACACAGAAATAGCAAATCATAGAAAAACGCACATAGACTGCCTACCCCAACGCACGCCCTGACCATACTAAAACAAACGCAAAACAAAGGAACTAAGGTCGGAACATGACAGGACCCAACCCCCCCCCCAAAATTGCGGACTCCGGGCGCAAAACCTGAACCTATAGGGGAGGGTCTGGGTGGGCGTCTGTCCGTGGTGGGCGCTCTGGAGCCGGACGTGGACACCACTCCACCATAGTTTTTGTCCACCCCAACTCACGCCCTGACCATACTAAAACAAAGACAAAACAAAGGAACTAAGGTCAGAACGTGACAGTATATCAGAGAAGTTGGTTGTAAAGTGGACCCATTGGTCAAATGCTTACTCTTAAAAAAGTGGTTCATCAAAACCAAGGTTTTTTTTGTGTCTGCCGCCCTATCAAGTCCCTCTTCCTTCTGTGTTGGACCGATTTGCTCAGCTTGGTGTTTAGTTGGAAAGTTGAGCAATTACTTTGCTTTCCAGGCATACAGACAGAGAAGATACACCACCAGGGCATGACAAGCTGGATTACTGTTCTTGTGATGCAGCCTCTTAGAACTCAGAGAAACTGGATGACCAGACCACCACATCACAACTGGAGAGGCTGGGAACATACCTGCCATCGCTATGGCAGTAAGGTAATAATGTATTATGAAAAATCATCTCAGATTACCAGTATACACTAAGAAAATACTGCAGAGAGATATACACTATGTCCAAAGAGCAAAATACAAGACGTTCAATTAACCTATTCCCGAAATGAATGACGTTCAAACAACACATTTCCACTCCTCAAAGAACCAGGTGCTTTTATATCATTATAAAACCAGACCCTCCTGGAATCCTTAAAAGGAAAAAAAATGTTTGCTATCAGCAGCTTCTCTAATTGAAATCCTTCAGTTTTATGCCAATTCCTTCTAAATCGTCTTCCAGGAAATGTTATTTTTCTTCTTCTAGATAGGCCTGTCTAGTGTACGTCTTTGTTTTGTTTGCTGCAAACATTCACCCCTGAGCTCCAGATTAGCGATGCTGGCTCTTTGTGAAGCTGCACAAAGCCAGGGCAATTAAAGGCTCTTCTCTGCCTTAACAAGCTCTAATCCAGACACGCTTTCATTTCATTTAAATTTCCCCTCGCTGCCTGGTTGTGCCAAAACACAGAGAATGATAGAACGGGCCTGCTAGGCTAGCGCTC
The DNA here is from genome assembly GCF_018296145.1 of Oncorhynchus tshawytscha. Lineage (NCBI taxonomy): Eukaryota > Metazoa > Chordata > Actinopteri > Salmoniformes > Salmonidae > Oncorhynchus > Oncorhynchus tshawytscha. Next base: position 40,672,800 of record NC_056442.1, read on the forward strand.
ACAGTGGAGCAATCTAGGAGAATTCATACTCAACTAAGCTCAGTCACTTCTACAGCCAACAACTGTCTGCCTGCCACTGGAACTCAAAACGTCCCTCAAGAGTTAGTGTGTTGGGGAGATTGGAGATTCATCTATCCCAGTGTTTCCCAAACCTGGTCCCCGAGTACCCCCCAACAGTACATGTTTTATTAATTGTAACACTGGACAAGCACACCTGATTCAACTTGCCAACTAATCATGAAGCCTTTGATCTGAATGAGGTGTGTTTGTCCAGGGCTATAATGAAAATGTACACTGTTGACTGTACAACCTCAAACACTCTACAAGTTTTACATGTTCACCATTGCAAGAAAGTTCTAGCGTAAACTGATGATCAAATTAAGATCCTACATCTGTAGGCACAGTTAAATGATCTGGTTTGATATTCTTCTTGCTTGAGGACATACGTTTAAAAAAATACATAATTTAAACAATTATAGCCACATGATCAATTAGCATCTGATTCAAAGCCAATGCTGATTAGCTGGTGTTAAATACCATAAAAGTGGTCCAAACCATTATGTGGTCAATGAGGCAATTAGCTCAGATGGGCTTTTGTGGCTCATAAAAACCACTTAGTCTATCACTGCAGTTTGTTTGATGCCAAGAGCCTGACAGGTTCAGGAAACAGGACTGTGGGGTAGAGTGATTACTCCATCAGCCAGGGCTGGGATCAGAGTGGATTTATGGCAAGACCATGTCAGCAGTGTAGACACACACACACACACACACAGGGTGCTGTACTCTAAAAATTCCAGATGAGGGACCACAGGTGCAAATTAGCGTGATAGCCAAATCTGCTGATAAACCTGTTTGTGTGGAGCTAAACTGGTTGAAGGATGAGTGGAGCTGAAAGGAAGCCAAGCAGCCAACAGATGGAAAGTCAGTGTAGGAAGAGAATGCTTTAGGGTAACAACACCATAATGCAGCTGTCTGTCAATACAGCTCCACGTATCCCCCACATCCCCCACATCACACGTCAGAGGCCCCTCTCGCTAAACACACAACACAGCCAATTGTACAGCACTGGCAACAAAGACAGAAATGCCAAAGGTTTCTCCGGGAATGGGTTTGCTTGTCTGCCTGAATAAATACTCGTTACGTCTTTAAAACAAAGGTAAACAGTGTCACCCCGCAAAAAAGTAAACTACAGCACTAGTGAAGGAGAGGAAGAAAACAAATAAGGTTTAAACTGTCAACAGCTACAATAATTATGCTGATGATTATTGTAGCTGTTGAGAGTTTGAATGTGATCAAATAATTTAAATATATAATATATACATTTATAATTTAAATGTTTAAAGATAATGATTAAATAATTCTACCCTGAAACCTAACTATTAGGGATTATAGTTTATGTATCATGTATAAGGAATAATTTAATTATTAAACGTAAGTCCAACTAGGCTCAGAAGAGACCTGTGAGGGAGAGAAATGTGTGTGTCTAAGAAAATACCAAGAACAATTAAACTGTGTTTGACCCGACCTGCCTAGAACTCTGAGAAACTTCTGATAGGACAGGGAGTACTTCTCAAGGTTTCTCTAATCTCGGGGGAATGGAACTGTCGGCTGGGTAGTGATACACAGTGGTGAGAACTATGGAGAAGGATACAACTCACCAACTGTTTGTGTGTATGTATGTGCGTAGGATATCTACTGTTTGTGTGGAAGTATGTGCGTAAGTAGGGAGCAAGTATAAAATGGATGTCTTTGTATAATGGACTTCAGAGTGCTCTTGTGAATAAACGTTTTGACTATTGTAAGCTGGGAACTCTTGTCTGTTTCATTCAACCAGAACCTTACAAACTCTGGGTTGCAGACTGACTAGATTAATTGAAGTTTATGAACATTGATAACGAAATTCTCATAACAGAATGCTACTGTAGCCACTAGCAACAGCTGCCGCATCTGGCTTCATCACTGTTTGAGACATTGGCTGCCTGGTATGTAATGGAAGAACTAACGTGCTGTGAAATGTACCAACATCTCCTCAGCACAGTCATGGTTGTCGTCTGGTTCCGTGAATACATACCGTACAGCAGCGCTCTCCAACCTTGTTCCTGGAGAGCTACCGTGGTGTAGGTTCTCTCCAAACCAGTTCCTGGAGAGATACCGTGGTGTAGGTTCTCTCCAACCCGGTTCCTGGAGAATGAGCAGGGTTGGAGAGCCCTGCTGCAGAGGAGCAGGGTTGGAGAGCCCTGCTGCAGAGGAGCAGGGTTGGAGAGCCCTGCTGCAGAGACTGAGATAAGAGTATAAGTATGTTTCTATTTAGATACATAGCTGGACAGAAAAGGTTATTGAACCTGTAAGCCTTTTCTTGACAAGATACTTTAGTTGACCCCCTAAGTAAACCAGCCTGGAGCCTGACTGTCACAGTCACTCAATTTCACTATTTATGTTGCTATCAAATACAATCTCACCATTCTGAAGCCCTGTCCCTCAGGTGCACTGCAGTGGGATATCTGGAGCCAGGAGCAGATGCACCTGTCCTGAGCCCTTAATTGTAATAGAAGCTTCAGCACCTGTACTGTCTCCACTCCTGTCTGTCTCCAAGCATTTGTTTTACACTTTGGTAATTTAGAAGACACTCTTATCCAGAGCAACTTACAGTTAGTGCATAGCTTGGTGGAACAACCTCATATCACAGGTATAGTATGTAAAAGTGTTCCTCAATATTGTAGTTGTCAGTAGAATCAGAGCTGGGTGGGGGGTCAAGCTCTGGTTAAGTGTTTTTGTTGGGGGGGGTTGAGGAGGATTATTAAGATAGTGTTTGAAGAGGTAGGGCTTTGGAAGATGGGCAGGAACTCTGCTGTCCTAGCTTCAGGGGGAAGCTGGTTCCACCATTGGGGTGCCAGGACAGAAGAGCTGTCCCGGCCGTCTTGAAGCTAGCTTGAAGTTAGATCATTCTGAGAGAGATGATGAAAAAAGTTGATCAGAGACAGCATGCTCAAGTGTTTTGGAAAGAAAAGGGATACAGGTATAGTTTGAATAACATTGAATAACATCTAAGGTTACCCGTCAAAAGTACACATCAATTTCTCACATTTCAAGACAGAAAACACACAGCATAATCACCAACCCAACAGATCCACAGATGACGCAATCTCAATTGCACTCCACACTGCCCTTTCTCATCTGGACAAAAGGAACACCTATGTGAGAATGCTGTTCATCGACTACAGCTCATTGTTCAACACCATAGTACCCACGAAGCTCATTACTAAGCTAAGGACTCTCCCCTCCCTCCGCAACTGGAGACCTGGACTTCCTGACGGGCCACCCCCAGGTGGTAAGAGTAGGCAACAATACGTCTGCCACACTGATCCTTAACACCGGGGCCCCTTACATTGACCCCCCCCCCTTGTACACTGCTGCTACTCACTGTTTGTTTGTTACCTATGTATAGTCACTTCACCCCCAACTATATGTACAGATTACCTCAACTATCCTGTAACCCTGCACACTGACTCAGTACCGGTGCCTCCTGTATATACTGTAGCCTCGTTATTTTTATTCTTATTGTGTTACTTTTTATTTTAGCCTACTTGGTAAATATTTTCTTCTTCTTGAACTGCATTGTTGGTTAAGGGTTTGAAAGTAAGCATTTCACTGTAAAGTCTACACTTGTTGTATTCGGCGCATGTGGCAAATAAAGTTTGATTTGATATCAATATATGACAGAATAGCGTAAACAGGAATAACATTGTTCTCTGGGTGGAGCATGCTGCTTCAAAACCCTTGGAGCCGACTCTATTCTCACTGCTGAGACAGAGTGTCACTGGTGTAATGGTGTTCCACATGGCTGCCTGTCTTCAGTGTACTAACATACGCAAACATGAGAGTTTACTGCTTTCAGGCACAGCAAGATGAGCCTAGAGATGGGCCTCTCTATTCCAACAGGATGAGAGAGGTCTCAGATCACAGCACAAATGAGAGTGAGAGGGGGGGGGAAATAGATAGAGCAGATGTCACGCCCTGACCTTAGAGATCCTTTTTATGTCTCTACTTTGGTTTGGTCAGGGCGTGAGTTGGGGTGGATATTCTATGTTCTATGTTGTGTAGTTCTATGTTTTGACCAAGCAGCGTGGTAAGGAGGAATGGACGTGGGAGGACATTTTGAATGGCAAGGGATCCTGGACTTGGGAGGAGATCCTGGCCGGGAAGGATCGCCTGGGAGCAGGTAGAAGCAGAGAGGAAGGTGAAGACAGCAGTAAGAGCAGAGCATCAGCGTTACGAAGGGACTCGGCTAGCAAGGAAGCCCGAGAGGCAGCTCCAAAAAAAAAATCTGGGGGAGGCACACGGGGAGTGTGGCTGAGTCAGGTTGAAGATCTGATCCAACTCCCCGTGCTCACCGTGGCGAGCGTCGTACTGGTCAGGCACCGTATCATGCGGTGGAGCAAACAGTGTCTCCAGTGCGCGGGCACAGCCCGGTGCGCAACCTTCCAGCTCCCCGAATTGGCAGGGCTAGAGTGGGCATCCAGCCAGGTCGGAGGATGCCGGCTCAGCGTATCTGGCCACCAGTACGTCTCTACGGCCCGGGATATCCTGCGCCGGCTCTGCGCACTGTGTCTCCGGTGCGTCTGCACAGCCCAGTTCGTCCTGTGCCTGCACCCCGCATCTGCAGGGTGAAAATAACCATCCAGCCAGGACGGGTTGTGCAGGCTCTACGCTCAAGACCTCCAGTGCGTCTCCACAGCCCAATGTATCCTGTGCTTGTCCCCAGAAGGACAGGGCCTCCTGTATGTCTCCCCAGCCTGGTGAGCCCTGTGGCAGCTCAACATACCAGACTGCTCATACGTCTCCTCCCTCCAGTGATGATCCATGGCAAGAAGCCTCCAGTGATGATCCAGGGCACAAAGCCTCCAGTGATGATCCATGGCACGAAGCCTCCAGTGATGATCCATGGCAAGAAGCCTCCAGTGATGATCCATGGCACGAAGCCTCCAGTGAGGAGTCATTGCACGAAACCTCCAGTCTGGAGCCTCCAGCCCGGAGCCTCCAGCAAAGGTCTCCAGTCCGGAGCCTCCAGCGAAGGTCTCCAGTCCGGAGCCTCCAGCGACGTTCTCCAGTCTGGAGCCTCCAGCGACGTTCTCCAGTCCAGAGCCTCCAGCGTCATTCTCCAGTCCGGAGCCTCCAGCGATGTTCTCCAGTCCGGAGCTTCCAGCGACAGTCTCCAGTCCGGAGCCCCCAGTGAGGGTGCCCAGTCTGGGGCCCGCAACGATGGTGCCCAGTCCGGGGCCCACAACGAGGGTGCCCAGTCCGGTGCCACCAAAGTGGGGTGAGCCAGTGGTGGAGCGGGGTCTGTGTCCCGCACCTGAGCCACCACCGCGGATAGATGCCCACCCAGACCCTCCCCTATAGGTTTAGGTTTTGCGGTCGGGGTCCGCACCTTTGTGTAGTTCTATGTTTTGGCCGGGTAGGGTTCTCAATCAGGGACAGCTGTCTATTGTTGTCTCTGATTGAGAACCATATTTAGGCTGCCCTTTTTCCCACCTGTGTTTGTGGGAAATTGACTTTGTTTATGGCACATAGCCCTGAGCTTCACGGTTTGTTTTGTAGTGTTTGTTGTTTTGTTCAGCGTTTTTTCTAAAATAAAGGAATATGTACGCTCACCACTCTGCACCTTGGTCCTCTTCCTTCAACAGCCGTGACAGCAGAGTATGGACAGGAGGAGGGATGATGAAAGGGACAAATAAGAATAAGGGAAGTGAAGTAAAGTAAAGACGGAGAGGAGAGACAGAGGACAAATATGGTTTTAATGAGTTACATTCTGGCAGGTTAAATCTCCTTAGTGCAGTTACCTTGACCATAGCTTACCCTTTAGTGGGCGGACTACACTAGCTCTACTGACGTCTGAAAGATACTGTACAGTACGTTCCATACACATAGGATGTAGGATCTTCATTTGAAAGATACTATACAGTACGTTCCATACACATTGGATGTAGGATCTTCATTTGAAAGATACTGTACAGTACGCTCCATACACATAGGACGTAGGACCTTCATTTGAAAGATACTATACAGTACGTTCCATACACATAGGATGTAGGATCTTCATTTGAAAGATACTGTACAGTACGCTCCATACAGATAGGATGTAGGATCTTCATTTGAAAGATACTGTACATTATGCTCCATGCACATAGGATGTAGGATCTTCATTTGAACAGTTTCCCACAGCAAGAAAATTATCCTGCAGCAACAGGAAATGTGAATTATTGTGTGCATTATAATTAATGGACTTTCTTTGTAGGGGTTGATAGATTTCTTGTCGGGCAAATCAAGTCTGACATGTTATTTTGTTGTTGTTTTTTTTATTTTACCCCGTTTTCTCCCCAATTTCGTGGTATCCAATTGTTTAGTAGCTACTATCTTGTCTCATCGCTACAACTCCCATACGGCCTCGGGAGAGACGAAGGTTGAAAGTCATGCGTCCTCCGATACACAACCCAACCAAGCCGCACTGCTTCTTAACACAGCGCGCATGCAACCCGGAAGCCAGCCGCACCAATGTGTCGGAGGAAACACAGTGCACCTGGCAACCTTGGTTAGCGCGCACTGCGTCTGGCCCGCCACAGGAGTCGCTGGTGCGCAATGAGACAAGGATATCCCTACCGGCCAACCCCTCCCTAACCCGAACGACGCTAGGCCAATTGTGCCTCCCGGTCGCAGCCGGTTATGACAGAGCCTGGGCGCGAACCCAGAGTCTCTGGTGGCACAGCTGGCGCTGCAGTACAGCGCCCTTAACCACTGCACCACCCGGGAGGCTAAGTCTGACATTTTTAAGTGGAAATTAAAAACTTTTTAAACAGCAAATACTCTTCATGTTTGTGTAATGAACACGATGGGAGACAGAGAGCTGGTTTCGGGCACAGGGCACAGCAGGTGTTTATTTGTAAAGGACACCAGGAGGAGGCAGGTTGCTGGGTCCAGGGGCAGGCACAGGAGGTCCAAAAAGGCAACAGTACAGGCAGGGAAAAGGCTAGTAACGTTGTCCTGGAGATCAGGCAATAGGCAGATAACAGGAAATCTGGAATAGGCAAAAGGAGCCATTAGTGAGGCAGGCAAAAACTATCATCCACTGGAGGACAACGTTACAGTGAACGTAGCACTCCGAATAGAACTGTGTCACAAAACAAACAATACCTCACAATGATGGGGTGCAAAAAACTGAACTAAATAGTGTGTGATAATGACATACAGGTGTGTGAACAGGTGATCAGAATTCAGGTGATTGGGATCTGGAGAGTGAGCTGCATTCAAGGGATGTACGTGTTTGAGAGTGTGAGTTGGAAGCAGATGTTACAGTTTGCAAGGAATTTCCTGCAACAACAGGGTGATGAAATTAAGATCCTATATCTAAACCTGTGATATGTCTAATCTGTTAACCAGCCTTCAAATCAAAATCAAATCAAATCAAATTGTATTTGTCACATACACATGGTTAGCAGATGTTAATGTGAGTGTAGCGAAATGCTTGTTGTTAAAATCCCCAGCTACAATGAATGCAGCCTCCGGATAAATCGTTTCCAGTTTGCAGAGAGTTAAATAAAGTTCGTTCAGAGCCATCGATGTGTCTGCTTGGGGGGGGGATATATACGGCTGTGATTATAATCGAAGAGAATTCTCTTGGTAGATAATGCGGTCTACATTTGATTGTGAGGAATTCTAAATCAGGTGAACAGAAGGATTTGAGTTCCTGTATGTTTCTTTCATCACACCATGTCACGTTAGTCATAAGGCATACGCCCCCGCCCCTCTTCCTACCAGAAAGATGTTTGTTTCTGTCGGCGCGATGCGTGGAGAAACCCGTTGGCTGCACCACCTCGGATAGCGTCTCTCCAGTGAGCCATGTTTCCGTGAAGCATAGAACGTTACAGTCTCTGATGTCCCTCTGGAATGCTACCCTTGCTCGGATTTCATCAACCTTGTTGTCAAGAGACTGGACATTGGCAAGAAGAATGCTAGGGAGTGGTGCACGGTGTGCCCGTCTCCGGAGTCTGACCAGAAGACCGCCTCGTTTCCCTCTTTTTCGGAGTCGCTGCATGGAATCCACTCCGTTGTCCTGTTTGTAAGGCAGAACACAGGATCCGCGTCGCGAAAAACATATTCTTGGTCGTACTGATGGTGAGTTGACGCTGATCTTATATTCAGTAGTTCTTCTCGACTGTATGTAATGAAACCTAAGATGACCTGGGGTACTAATGTAAGAAATAACACGTAAAAAAAACAAAAAACTGCATAGTTTCCTAGGAACGCGAAGCGAGGCGGCCATCTCTGTCGGCGCCGGAAGTGTGTAAAGTTGTGTAAAGTTGTTCAGAAAATGTGAGGGCTTATCGTGTCAATCTATTTCACCGTTGACGCCCCCCTTGGGTTGTGCCATGGCGGAGATCTTGGTGGGCTATACCCGGCCTTGTCTCAGGATGGTAAGTTGGTGGTTGAAGATATCCCTCTAGTGGTGTGGGGGCTGTGCTTTGGCAAAGTGGGTGGGGTTATATCCTTCCTGTTTGGCCCTGTCCGGGGGTGTCCTCGGATGGGGCCACAGTGTCTCCTGACCCCTCCTGTCTCAGCCTCCAGTATTTATGCTGCAGTAGTTTATGTGTCGAGGGGCTAGGGTCAGTTTGTTATATCTGGAGTACTTCTCTCGTCCTATCCGGTGTCCTGTGTGAATTTAAGTATGCTCTCTCTAATTCTCTCTTTCTCAGAGGACCTGAGCCCTAAAACCATGCCTCAGGACTACCGGGCATGATGACTCCTTGCTGTCCCCAGTCCACCTGGCCATGCTGCTGCTCCAGTTTCAACTGTTCTGCCTGTGATTATTATTATTTGACCATGCTGGTCATTTATGAACATTTGAACATCTTGGCCATGTTCTGTTATAATCTCCACCCGGCACAGCCAGAAGAGGACTGGCCACCCCACATAGCCTGGTTCCTCTCTAGGTTTCTTCCTAGGTTTTGGCCTTTCTAGGGAGTTTTTCCTAGCCACCGTGCTTCTACACCTGCATTGCTTGCTGTTTGGGGTTTTAGGCTGGGTTTCTGTGCAGAACTTTGAGATATCAGCTGATGTACGAAGGGCTATATAAATACATTTCATTTGATTTGATCGTGGCCCAGTAAGCACAACATGGTGGTGTTGGTAGACATTCAGGCCTTGTGAGCAATGAGGTGGACTAGCAGGTGTGATAACGTGTGTGTGCATGCAGCAGTGGGTGTGTGTGTTCAGCGGTGTGAAACAGAGGAGGCATCAAGGATCTGTCTGACACAGGGGACAGACCTAGAGGAAACACTGTGGCTAGGAATGACTAATGAACTAGATGTGGTGTCTGTCCACTGCAAGAGCACTCAACAGGAAAATAGGCAATCAAGTCACCTGTGTTATTTCGTGTGGTTTGTCTGACTTGCCTGAGTGCAAGTTTTTTTCTTGATTTCCCAAGTGCAAGCTGTAATCACGGCAGTGTGGGAGAGAAGTTGACTGAAGGGATAAAACATTAGAAAAATAAACAAACATTGCAGTCTGTTTGTCTAGGGGCTATGTTCTATGGGGGTTTTCATGATTAGAAAAGTTAGAATTGGAGCTAAATAAAAAGGGAAGTATTAGATGCTGATAATGACTTTCAAATTCCACCACCAAAGCTTTCTGCATATCAGCATAAAAAGCAGAATGAGATTCAATGGACAAGGACAGAGGGAGGGAAGGCAGTAGACACAGAACTCACAAAACCCCGGGCTACGGACAGGTCTGCAGAGCAGAACACTCTCAGGCTGACCCTGAATGCACCCAGCAGTTTTGCATTAATGTGGGTTCGATGTACGATACCACAACATGTTTTCATTATTCATCTTATATATATATATATATATATATATATATGTATATATATATGATTCACTGTTCCAACAGAAAGCTGAAAAGACAGAAAGTTATCATATGCAATATGAATCATGGCTTATGTTAAATTATAAATCCTATATGGTAAAGAAGATATTGCAACCAAAGGCCGAGTTCAAATCAATTGAATTGTATCACCACTTGTTATATTGAAATAAATAATTTGGTGTATACAGCAGGTATCATTGTTGAGGGCAGAGTGACTGAGGGAGACTGAAATAGAAATGTAGTTTTTACTGAAGATTTGACATGGCAAAATATCGACTTCACCAGTGGGTGTAGACTAGAGAGCTCTGCAATATCAATTGGAAGGCTTCAACACTGATCTGTTGGGGATCTAAACACACTATTGTTCTTTGTTCAATCTGATAAAAAGCTTGCTTTCAGATGTTTACTGTAGGTCTATAGTCTCAGAGCAGAGGGCTGTTACAGTGAACCAAATGAATTAACACATCCACTGGCTCTGCCGACCAACCATGCACTGCACTGTTCACATTTGGTGAGGCTCCAGGACTAGTGTCCCTGTAAATGGAGCCATTCCCATAGAATTAATGCCATTAAATGCAACTGTCAAGGCTAATTTGTTCCACAACACAGGATCGGTGTGCTCTCTGTTTCTCTCACTGTCTCTCTCTTTCTGTCTCACTCACTTTCACTCTTTCTGTCGCTCGTTCTCTCTCTCTCTCTCGCGCTCTCTCATTGTTTGTGTCCTTTACAGGATCACAAGAGAGAAGGTGCCCTGTGATCTGGTAGGATAACATCTATGTTGGGATCAAACTGTGTGTTGTGTGATAGCATCCTGTGCCAGACAGATGTGGCAGTCTTATCAGAGCAGCCTGCCAGACAGACAGGCCACAGCACCACCACCACCTGGCTGTCTGTCTGACACATCTAGATAACTGAGACCAGACACACACACAGTGATTCAATCACAGATGGGCACACAACCACTCCTGCCTGCCCCCTCAAGCTCCTCATCTTCCAAAACAAATACCCACCTTCTGTAAGGAGTGATGCCGGACATGAGAAGCAGGTACGGGGAGTCAAACATTTAATCAGGAACAGACATAGAACACGACAGGAACAGCGTCAGCACACGGGTAAACAAGGACATATAACAAACATCAATCCCGAAGCAGGGAACAGAGATAGGGAACAGACAGATATAGGGAAGGCAATAACACAAGTAATAGAGTTCAGCTGAGTCCAATGAGAGCAGATGCGAGTGATGGGGAAAGGCAGGTGTGCGTACTGATGGAGGCTTGATTGCGTAATCCTGGAGAGCCTGGCGCCCTCGAGCGTCAGGGGGAGGAAGAGCGGGAACAGGCATGACAGTGATTCCCACTGGGAAAAAATTGGTTGAATCAACATTGTTTCCACGTCATTTCAACCAAAATAATCAATGTGATGACCTTGAATCAATGTGGAAAACTGATTGGATTTGCAAAAAGTCATCAACGTATGGCATTATTATTATTTTCACCCAACTTTTAACCAAAATACAAAGACATTATGACATTTTTTGTTGATTTCACTCTGAATTCACGTTAGTTGACAACTCAACCAATTGTAAATCAAAACTAGACGTTAAACTGACGTCAGTGGCCAGTGGGTCTGTTGTGACAACAGCAAGCAACCACTTCTGCCACCCAACTTTAGTTTCTGGCTCTAAGAAAGCATAAATTATTCTCCTCTGATTACTCTTGGCTTATAATTATGGAGCTTGCAGGCCGGTCGGCTTTTAGCCTTAATTCAATAAGCTTGTTGTGCATGGCGGCGACAGTGGATTGCAGCTGTTTATTTGCAGCTGGGTGATGGCTGTGCAGGTGCAGGTGGTGCACGTCCTCAGAGATGTTCCATCAGGCTCCTATTTCTAGCACCACAACATACTGTACCCCCTTAACTCACTGGAACTGACACACTCCCATTTAAACACCATGTTCCTCTGTGTCAACATCACTAAGAATCTATCATGATCCAAACACATCAACACAGTCGTGAGGAGGGCACGGCAACAATTCTTTCCCCTCAGGAGGCTGAAAAGACTTGGCATGGGACCTCAGATCCACCAAAAATTAAACGGCTGCACCATCGAGAGCATCTTGACTGGCTGCATCACCGCTTGGTATGGCAACTGCTTGGCATCCAACTGCAAGGCTGGTAGTGCATACAGCCCAGTACATCACTGGGGCCGAGCTCCCTGCTATCCAGGACCTCTATACAGGTGGTATCAGAGGAAGACACTAAAAATGTTCAAAAACTCCAGCCACCCGAGTCATAGACTGTTCTCTCTGCTTCCGAACGACAAGCAGTACAGATGCACCAAATCTGGAACCAACAGGACTCTGAAGAATTCTACCCCCAAGTCATTCAACTGCTAAATAGTTAGTCCGTGTAGCTGTTGGTTAACTATTTAACTATTTGCATTGACCCATTTTGTACTAACTTTGACTCACATACACTGCTGCTACTGTTTGTTATCTATCCTGTTACCTAGTCACTTTATTCTTAGATATCTACCTCAATTACCTTGTACCCCTGCACAAATCAACTTGGTACTGGTACCATGTGTATAGAGCCAAGTTATCGGTACTCATTGTGTATTTATTATTATGTGTTATTACTTTTCTATTATTTCTCTATTTTCTTTCTGTCTGCATTGTTGGGAAGGGCCCGCAAGTAAGCATTTCACTGTTAGTCTACACATGTTGTTTACGAAGCATGTGACAAATAACGTTTTATTTGATTTTAAACACAAGCAATCTCAATGGGTTCACCTGTATGAATAAAGGATCAATAAAATGGATAGATCAGTCATGTGGAGAACATGGGAACAGCTCTACTTGTGATGGAGATCAAACATTCTGAGGTAGAGTGGAGATCTCTCCAGATCTCTCCAGATCTCTCCAGATCTCTCCAGCCTAAAGGAGAAGAGATCTGGGAGGCAAGTGAGCTGATAAACTGATTGATTTGGGAGACAGACTGACCGGGATTGCCCTTGAGTGATGAGAAACTGATAAAAAAACCTGTTGGATTTGTCTACACTGGAGAGAAAAACACAACCCTAACAAACTCAGTCAATCCAGTGTGTCTCTATAGTCAATCCACTTCTGCTGCCAGATATGAGGGCAGGATGGGGGCTCCTACATTCACTCCAACATATGAGCTCATGGATGAGAATAATATATGAGAACGAGAATATGAAAGCAGAATCCTTGCCATTTCCTCTTTAATAGACTGTCACTGATATCCAGTTCAAGGTCTCTGGGTCAGTCAGGCTTTTCCATTAGTTAAAGTCAAACAGAGACAGATACTTTAAACATCTTCCTTTCTGTCATCTGAGAACTGCACATCTCTACCTGCTTGGTTCAAACAAAGGCTTCGGGTTGACACTCATATTAAGGAGAGGTCTTTTGACAAAGGCACTGAATCTAATATTTTCACAGTTTGACAGCGCTTTCAAAAGCCTGCACCTTGAATAATAAGCCTAGTGACAAGACTGCAGTAATGGTCTAAAGAATATAACACGCAGGTAATACGTCTGGTGGGAGCAGATCTGCCTTCACAGTATGGAGAATTCCATTATGTTGATAAGTGCTGTCTATAGCCCTAGTGGGAGGACATTGCAGACATCATTGTTGAAGGCAGACTGAGGATTCAGCCGACTGGAATCTCACCACAAAAGAAATATTTTAGGGTCTGGTTTCCTGGACCCAGATGACGCATAATAACGGTCACAAAATCACTTTAATATTAGATGTATTTTAGTCTAGGAGTAGGCATAGTCTGGGTCTGAGTTACAGGCCCTTAGGTGACATCTATGGGTTGTAGACACTCCCAAACAGGCAGTCTGGTTGTGGAGATCCTGCTGCACAACAAGACCATCCCTCATCTTTACTCCTCTCCCTCCCCACGCGGCCCAATGGAACAACAAGATAAAGAGGCTAGCTGCCCTGTGCTCCACGTAGCAGCTAATCAGTCCTCTGGATTACAGGATCAGTTAGCCAGCCGGAGACTAACTCCACATATAAAGCATTATGGACAGCTCGCTGCGCTAAGGGCTCTCTGCATGTCGGCTCAATCAAAAATTACCTTTACGTTTCTATTGCGCGATCTATAGCGCTTCAGCGATACAGACTGAATAGAGCCCCAACATTACAGGATGAAACACATCCTGATAAACCACAGAATATCACACAGAGGCTGGTTAAAGTAGGCACACAGTGCTTTACTACACACTGTGAACTTGAAGAAAAATGCAAGAACACTTCTCATGACAAAATGTTTTCAAATTTGTGTAATTTGTGCTCTCTTTTTAATAAACAGAGCAAATTGAAAGACACACACATAAAAATACACACAGGTCAGTGTTTCAGAGCTGAGTACTCCTCACAGTCTTACAGGGTCCTATCAGAGCTGAGTACTCCTCACAGTCTTACAGGGTCCTATCAGAGCTAAGTACTCCTCACAGTCTTACAGGGTCCTATCAGAGCTGAGTACTCCTCACAGTCTTACAGGGTCCTATCAGAGCTGAGTACTCCTCACAGTCTTACAGGGTCCTCTCAGAGCTGAGTACTCCTCACAGTCTTACAGGGTCCTCTCAGAGCTGAGTACTCCTCACATCCTTACAGGGTCCTCTCAGAGCTGAGTACTCCTCACATTCTTACAGGGTCCTCTCAGAGCTGAGTACTCCTCACATCCTTACAGGGTCCTCTCAGAGCTGAGTACTCCTCACATCCTTACAGGGTCCTATCAGAGCTGAGTACTCCTCACAGTCTTACAGGGTCCTATCAGAGCTGAGTACTCCTCACAGTCTTACAGGGTCCTATCAGAGCTGAGTACTCCTCACAGTCTTACAGGGTCCTATCAGAGCTGAGTACTCCTCACAGTCTTACAGGGTCCTATCAGAGCTAAGTACTCCTCACAGTCTTACAGGGTCCTATCAGAGCTGAGTACTCCTCACAGTCTTACAGGGTCCTATCAGAGCTGAGTACTCCTCACAGTCTTACAGGGTCCTATCAGAGCTGAGTACTCCTCACAGTCTTACAGGGTCCTATCAGAGCTAAGTACTCCTCACAGTCTTACAGGGTCCTATCAGAGCTGAGTACTCCTCACAGTCTTACAGGGTCCTATCAGAGCTGAGTACTCCTCACAGTCTTACAGGGTCCTATCAGAGCTAAGTACTCCTCACAGTCTTACAGGGTCCTATCAGAGCTGAGTACTCCTCACAGTCTTACAGGGTCCTATCAGAGCTGAGTACTCCTCACAGTCTTACAGGGTCCTCTCAGAGCTGAGTACTCCTCACATCCTTACAGGGTCCTCTCAGAGCTGAGTACTCCTCACATCCTTACAGGGTCCTCTCAGAGCTGAGTACTCCTCACATCCTTACAGGGTCCTCTCAGAGCTGAGTACTCCTCACATCCTTACAGGGTCCTATCAGAGCTGAGTACTCCTCACATCCTTACAGGGTTTTCTCATTTGCAGCCTCTGGGATCTCCCATGCTGTTCACTAACTGTTGTTCCTCCACCCTCTCTCATCTCTCCCTCTCTTATTCACAACCACTCCAGCTTCAGTTTAGTTTGTCCTGATGTGTAGTCTAGCCACAGATGCATCCACCACTCCACCCCCTCCTCCAACGCTCACAGTGTCCAATACCTGTCTTTGAATTCCTTTTCGATTTCATTTCTTCCTGCGCTCCTTTTTGCCTATCTATCTTGGCCCTCCTCTTGCCACTCAATCCATCCACTTTTCTCCCTCTCTCCTCAGCTCTTCTGTGAGGTAGCGTGAGTGGGTTCTTCCTGTGCTGAGTGGAGGAGTTGAGAGAAAGAGGAGTGTGTATGTGTGTGTTGTAGAGTTATGAGTACTGTCCGCCAGGTTGTAATCATCCTCTGCAGCCTGTTACTCTGTTCACAGAAACACTGACCTTTAACAGATAGAGCTAAACTCAAAGGTTTACCGCGAGCACAGAGAGAAGGTCATCTGTTTATCAGAAGCCCTGTTAACAGCCTACAGCCACAGTGACATGGAGATATGGAAAGTATTATTCGAAGCACTGCAATACTTGTGAATATCTGAATATCTACTCCTAAGAATGGATTTGAAGAACAGCTTAAAGCTTAATCAAATGTAATTTTAATTTCATCCTTCAATGTGAATTTTGAAGGACAAAAATTGGGCATAGGTAGCCTACTACTGGTAGCACTATTCTCCCAGAGCATCAAAAAGTCCTAGCCGTCCAGAGCCAGACATGAACATCAGGTTAGATTTGGTACACTGTAGTATGTAGCTGTATTTACTGTGGGATCAGATCATTGGGAGAAGGTACCACAACTACACTGGCTTTATCTACAGAGATGTGAAGCCAGACACTGTCAGATAGACTATCTGGAGTTGTGGCTCTCTCAATCCTGACAATCATTCTTAATGATACAAGCACAGGAAGGTGTCGTTTTCACATAACTAGCCGTTTCACTCTTTTGTTGGAGCACCATTTAAGATCAAAACGGTGTATTGCAGCCAGTAGCCGACAAGATAACTGCTGTTGTTTGAGGTGTCAAACTCCAAAAGAAGAAAGCAGGAAACATGTCTGTCTGCCCCTTAGCCTGTAGCTCACTGCGCTATTCTAATTAGAACTCTCTTCAGATGTTTATCCAGGACATTGCAGGATTTATCTGAACAACTGGTGCTGCCGACACAAAAGTATCTGCCAGAGATAAAACAGAGAGGGAAGGCTGATGTACAGATCCCCTCAAGGGTGTGATCTGTACTATTTAAAAGTGACTGTGGGTAGTAGAACTCATCAGTATCTCACTTCCCACACCGTGCCGTAATATCTTCATTAAACACTGGAGGATAGATTGGAGGAAAAAAGCTGACAACTGAGCAAGTGTTTCTCTTAAGATTGGGTGCCAATTTCCATATTAAACCAATATGGTGGGTGGCAGTGGAGTATGCATCTTAACAGTTATACTAACAAAACAGCTAAAAGGTTCAACGTGGAGCGAGTAAATCTACCCTCCCTTGGGCAAAAATGGGATCTATAGCATTAGCCAGCATGAACCCTGTGGTGGTCAGGTAGGAGAGAGACAAATACTACCCATTAAAGTGACATTTATGGCAAGACAACTTTAAATCAGAGAACAGGGTTGGATTTTTTCTTCTTTTAGTAGATTGTTGGGACTATTCTGCAGACAGAAGATGCCGTCCCTGAGATCTATGGTGTGATGACAGATGTTTGTGCTGAATCAGATCATTACTATGACACTGTTCAAACGGAAGACCAGGGAGCATGGAAATAGAGCAGAATGTCAACAGCAAAGTATCTCTCCACAGCAGCAGGGGGCTCTGGGAAGCTGATATCAAGTCCAAACGGAAAGGAAAGCGGTTAGGAAGGAGAGTCTTTTGTCTCAGGAAGTACAGGAGGTTTAATGGGATTTCACCGTTGTCATCCAGGGCCAGATAGTGCAAATCCCCTCCACATCCCCATGGTTAGGACCTGAATGATAATGACCAGTTATATTTAAGACACTAGCTGCTGCTGTTCAAGCGGACAAAACAGGATGACACAAACTAGAGAAGAAAAGCTGGATCATGCTTCAGTCTCAGATGGATAGGTCCCCAGTCGTTGATACAAGACCAAGGGAGACTTGCAGTCAAAATGGTGTAGGTCTGATGAAAATTACAAGGAAAGGGTGCAAATGAAATAACGGAAAAAGTGTCAAGTTTTCTCTTAGATTTTTCTCTTCAGTCCTCTCTGAAAAAAGCAGACATTGTACAGGTGCAAACAGTTCCTACATTGGTGATGTACAGTATACAGCCATAAGACCAGCCTGGAAATAACCTGTGCTTGCTTCACTGAGCAGTAACTTATTGAGCCTCTGCTGTATTTGGCCGTGCTAATCATTCCATGGCTTGAGCGCGTCCTCTCTAGTGGAACATCATCATCTCATTATACTGCTCTGAGAGCGCTCTTCCTCACCCTGGACCTGTGTGCTTAGCATGCCTGGAAATCACCAAGCCTCTCCTGCTCTGCCTGAATACAAATCAGCCCAAACCTGGAAGTCATATGTTTTAATAGGGGGTGCATTTTAGGAATTTAAAGAATCCGCCTGAACACACATCCCCAAACCAGGAACTCATATGTATTCAGATGGTGTGAATGCTAAAGTAATCATTCCAAAGTAATGAGGAATTTAAATATTCACACATGGGCAGTGATGTGTTCCTCAGAAGGAATAAGGAGTTAGCAAGGAGATGGAGGAGGAGGCAGAGCTCCCTCCCTGTGTTGCTGACCTTTCCTCCTCACAGCCAGGTGAGTGGTAGTAAACTGCTCCTGAAGAGCAGGCTGTGCTCCATGGCCTCTAGGCTGCCACCAATACATAATCCTGCTGACATTTCAATTGGCTGCCCGCTATCCACCCCCTTAACACCACCCTCCCTCCATGCCGCACGCCACTCGCCAAGGCCTTTCCACAAACAATTATTTATCACGTCTCAGTCAGGTCCCAGAGGTCCCAGAGGCTCTTCATTCTTTCTTCCTGAGCTTCCTCTGATTTCTACCATTGAAAGCCACTCACACACACAGTGCTGTAAAAAGCACCCAATTGTCATACTTGAGTAAAAGTCAAGATACCTTAATATAAAATGACTAAAGTAAAAGTGGAAGTCACCCAGTAAAATACTACTTGAGTAAAAGTCTAAAAGTATTAGGTTTTAAATATACTTAAGTATCAAAAGTACATGAAATTAGTCAAATATACTTAAGTATATAAATATATAAATAATTTCAAATTCCTTATATTAAGCAAACCAGACGGCACAATTTTAATGTTTTTTTTTACGGATAGGTAGGGGCACACTCCAACACTCAGAAATAATTTACATACAACACATTTGTGTTTAGTGAGTCCACCAGATCAGAGGCAGAAGAGATGACCAAGGATATTCTCTTGATAAGTGTGTGAATTGCATTCAAAATGTAATGAGTACTTTTGAGTGTCAGGGAAAATGTAAAAAGTACAATATTTTATTTTGGAATATTGGAAAGTAAAAGTAAAAGTTAGTAAAGTGAATAGTAAAGTACAGACACCCAAGAAAACGACTTAAGAATGACTTAAGTATTTTTACTTGAGTACTTTACACCACTGCACACACTCACACACACACACTCACACACACACACACTCACACACACACACACACCTACACACCTACACACACACACACACACACACACACACATCAGGGTTACAGGGTTTTTCAGGTCCAAAGACAGCTCTAGGTGAAAGACGGTAGGGCTAATCACTATTGAGCTGTGTTTAAGGCACTTATGTAAAGCCCTCTAAATCTGTCTCCATTACGTAAAGTCCTTTAGATCTGTCTGCATTACGTAAAGCCCTCTACATCTGTCTGCATGAGGTAAAGCCCTCTAGATCTGTCTGCATTACGAAAAGTCCTCTAGATCTGTCTGCAGTGCAATGATTTCCCATAATTAAAGAGTGTGTGGAGCCAAGCGTGTAGCATTGGTCTCTCCATGAGGAGTATGTAGCATTGTTCTCTCCAGGTGGAGTATGTAGCATTGGTCTCTCCATGAGGAGTATTGTAGCATTGGTGTCTCAGGAGGAGTTTGTAGCATTGGTCTCTCAGGAGGAGTATTGTAGCATTGGTCTCTCCATGAGGAGTATGTAGCATTGGTGTCTCAGGAGGAGTTTGTAGCATTGGTCTCTCAGGAGGAGTATTGCAGCATTGGTCTCTCCAGGAGGAGTATGTAGCATTGGTCTCTCCAGGAGGAGTATGTAGCATTGGTCTCTCCAGGAGGAGTATGTAGCATTGGTCTCTCAGGAGGAGTATTGTAGCATTGGTCTCTCCAGGAGGAGTATGTAGCATTGGTCTCTCCAGGAGGAGTATGTAGCATTGGTCTCTCCAGGAGGAGTATGTAGCATTGGTCTCTCCAGGAGGAGTATGTAGCATTGGTCTCTCCAGGAGGAGTATGTAGCATTGGTCTCTCCAGGAGGAGTATGTAGCATTGGTCTCTCCAGGAGGAGTATGTAGCATTGGTCTCTCCAGGAGGAGTATGTAGCATTGGTCTCTCCAGGAGGAGTATGTAGCATTGGTCTCTCCAGGAGGAGTATGTAGCATTGGTCTCTCCAGGAGGAGTATGTAGCATTGGTCTCTCCAGGAGGAGTATGTAGCATTGGTCTCTCCAGGAGGAGTATGTAGCATTGGTCTCTCAGGAGGAGTATTGTAGCATTGGTCTCTCCAGGAGGAGTATGTAGCATTGGTCTCTCCAGGAGGAGTATGTAGCATTGGTCTCTCAGGAGGAGTATTGTAGCATTGGTCTCTCCAGGAGGAGTATGTAGCATTGGTCTCTCCAGGAGGAGTATGTAGCATTGGTCTCTCCAGGAGGAGTATGTAGCATTGGTCTCTCCAGGAGGAGTATGTAGCATTGGTCTCTTCAGGAGGAGTATGTAGCATTGATCTCTCCAGGAGGAGTATGTAGCATTGGTCTCTTCAGGAGGAGTATGTACTGTAGCATTGGTCTCTCCAGGAGGAGTATGTAGCATTGGTCTCTTCAGGAGGAGTATGTAGCATTGATCTCTCAGGAGGAGTATGTAGCATTGGTCTCTCCAGGAGGAGTATGTAGCATTGGTCTCTCCAGGAGGAGTATGTAGCATTGGTCTCTCCAGGAGGAGTATGTAGCATTGGTCTCTCCAGGAGGAGTCGAGCCACACCGGGACAGAGGCAGAAGCCACGGAGCCCTTTAAATGTAATGAATACCGCCCAACGACTCCACCAGCTCCCTGGAGGCATGTGGGGTTTAGCAAGGCCACCATTTTCTAAGGAAATACTCAACCTCACACCTATAGTCCAGTAGAGAGAGCCTCCCGTGACCTCAGTTCTACCCCTTTAGGCCTTCCTCCCAGATTTCCTCTCTCTGTGTGTTTGAGGGTAAGAGCGTCATACAGATCTCCATAACTAGCAAAAACAATGATGACACTTGCAGTGGGGTGATTCTGAGTGTCTTAATGGAGGATCTTCCTGCTTTGTTCTGTGGAGAGCGTCCTCAGGAGATGTTGACAAACATCTCTTCTGTTTGTAATGCTGAAATCCAATTGGGATTGGAGATATAGTAGGAAGTGCAACAACATGTAGAGATGTAGAGGCAGCCAGCGATGAGATTGGGAGAAGAAGACCCAAGGGGGCAACATTATAGATCGGGCAGGTAGTCAAAGCTGTAAAGCACATGACCCCTGGAGGAAATGGACCACAGATCAGATTTGCCTGTACTGGAGCTATAGACTCCTACTCTGCGCTCTTCTTCAACCTGGCTATGTGCCTGTGTGTCAATACACTTCCTGATCAGCTGTCAAGGCCCGCTCTCAGGAGGCCAATGAAATGGCCTGACCTTGAGCAAGAGAGCAGATTGAACTAACATGCCAGCAGAGGGGATTTCACCACCGTACCGCAGCCTAATGGAATGCTTTCCAAGGAACGGTGAGTGAGTGATGGCTCAGTGTCAAAGAGCCTCCCATCTGTACCCATAAACCTGGAAGACGTTAGAAAATAGTCAATAACTTTGCCCACACACACACTGTACAGACACACATACACACACACTGTAGTACACACAGTATACTTTGTGTACAAGTTGGCTCGTGTTCAGGGCAGGATTCCCTACAGCTGGGACTTAATGCTCCCAAACTAACAGACGAGCCAACGTTAGTCCCCGTTAGTCTTTGGAGTCAAGGTTGCTATCTAACAACCCATCGGAAGTAGAGACATAGATACTGATGCAGAGAAGTCTGGTCCCTATAGACTGACTGACACAGAGCTGGGTCCCCATGACAGGTAGAGACCGAAGGTACAGCAATCCTCTTTCACTGCTAATGTGCTTGACTGGACTAATCAATATCACTGTACAGTATGAGCATGTTATAAGAGAGGCTGTTAAATGAATGGGAGTGGAACAGCCTGGAGCAAAGAGAGGTTTCCCTCCTCGTCTCCCTCATATTAATACTGGAGCTCCTGACATCTCCAGGAAGAATCCGTTTTATTCATGTAATCTGCATTAGGCCATTAGACACCAGTCAAAACGTTGGAGAAAATGTGGTCTAAATCAGATTGGAGATGACTGAGCTGTAGGCCTATTCTCTAGTCTAGCTCTTTTGAAGGGAATATAAATTACAAATTAAAGCAACACTTCATCAATAATTTTTTTGTTTAGTTTAATTGTAACTGATTATTAGGGTTAATGTGATAGGGTTTAATCATTTTGTATAGATTATTTGAAACAAAAACTTAAATTAATGTATACATCTGGGGATGCATCCTTTTGTGTTGATATTGTGATGTGGGTGTTTTGTTTTGGCTTCTGCCTAGTAGACGGCTCAATATGCATCATCAAAGTGTCGGGGAGGGGAGGGGGGGTGATGAGAACTGATGCTATCACCCAACATCCTTCTGCTTTCCAGAGAATTTGGAAGTGTTTCTTAATTAATAATGAAATGACTCGTGACTGGGAGCACCATTACTGTGGCTCAACTAATCATAATCAAGATGCTACTGATTAACTTGTAGTGATCATTTAAAAACAGGCTCTTGCAACGTTGGGTAAAAACAACCAGAGACGCACATTAAAACCCAATTATGTTTGTTATGATTTATTTGGGCTGCTGCATCTAATGACGTGTGTGAAAACATGCAGCCATTAGACAGCAGTTGTGAGAAAACCACAGTCTGGACTTGCTTCACTGGTCAAACATATAGAGCTTAAAACACCACAGTGCAACCAAGGAGTCATCATAATGAACTGATTATGAAACCATCTCCACATTCTGCTATTGTGGGAAGCAGGAGCTTTGAGATCATATGGCTCACATCACTATTGTCACAATCTGAGACACAAATAAACTAAACACCACAAGAGGTTCAGAACAAAAACGTCTTTAGTGAGCTTAATGCTTACTCTAACGCCAGATGTCTATACAAACAACTCTTCAAACCAGAGACTTCAATAGAAGCTAATCTAAAAAAAGTAGTTGACTACTGTGCCCTACTAATACTGTAGTTCTGCGTAAGTGCAGAGTGAAAGCAGTGCTGCCTAAACCACTGACAGCATGTTAAACATAGATAATTACACATAGATAATGGTTTCGACAAATGAAGGAATGTTCCTTTCCTGTTTTATCACAGCGGGCACCTTCTCTCCCCTCTACAGGAGACTCTTCTTTTCTCCCCTCTACAGGAGACAGCATTTTCACACATGGCTTTGAGCTGAAGTTCGGTTATTTGTTACTTTATATTTTTTTTCTTTGGTCCGGGTTGGTTTCACATTGCCAAACTAAAATGCCTAAACAAAACCACGTGTTCATCCAAGTCATTTGTATATCCTCACGTTAAATCCATCTATGATTATCATGAAGCATAACTTGTGTCCCAAACCTTATATTATTTTCTCTTTGGTCTTCCAACAACATGCGGGAGAAAATAGCTGTTCTGACTGCAACGGGAATAGAAGATATTCATTAGCCCATATCCTCGGTATAGCCCTTGTCTCCTCTAATCTGCATCAGATGCACTCATAAATGCGCTGCTAGTGTTACTCACATAATGTTTCAGAGAAATCAAGGTATGGTACTACGTGCATTTAATCACACGCTGGCAGTCAGGCAACCAATAGGCCTTATACTGCGCAGCTCTGGTTCTGGTAGGGCGGCAGGGAGCCTAGCGTTTAGAGTGTTGGGCCAGTAACCGAAAGGTTTGATTATCCGAGCCGGTGAATAATCTACCAATGTGCCCTTGAGCAAGGCACTGTCATGACGTTGGCCTTTTGGGGGAGGTTTATGACCCCCATAAATACCTTTCCCCTTTTTCCTCTCTCCACTCTACCGATGTGACTACTGAAAATGCCTTTGTAACATAGAGAGTTTGGTAACATCGAAAGGTGGGAAACCGTACCATATTTCGTTAATCCAACCAGTTTAAAATATGCGTTGATACTTAATGAATATGATCTCAGATCAGTTGTTGTCTGAGACATTACTACTAATGACAGGATGACATAAACTGTATCTTGGAAAGTCGACACATTCTAGTTATCCGATTCACATGGAATTGTTGTTTAATTTAAATGTTTAAATATGAAACTATTTGTGAAAAGATTAAATGTAATTTTAGCTTCTTAAATGAGAGAACGGTTTGTCATAGAGAAACTCTGCTCACTCAGAGGCCCAAGTGAACAGACTTTGGTTGTAAACTATGAAGCACGCCCTTCTTTCACCATTATATAAACCCATTGACGAAAATTCAACTTTCGGTTCCAAGGACGAGAGGACGGTGGTCCCCACGTTAAAAAGACAAAGATCACCAACAGAACTAAGCCAACCTCAGTGTGAGATCTGGTTGAACGACAAGAACCTAACGAAATTAGCATCGAATTTCAACGTGAAGATGACGATCAACATGCTGAATGGATGAATTTCAACTATACCAGCCAGAATATAGCATGAGCTTGAAGTACGGCAACTTGGTATGAACTTTGAACTCTTATTCACTAAAGAAGGGATACCTCCTAGCCGTTGCGTTAGCAACCACAGCTGTAAACGTGGGCTAGGAGAGGACGGACAGAGTATCCATTCTACCACGCTCCAGTTCACCACTTCAGAGGACAAGAGATCCATGCTGGACAACCCGACCGTCTATCAATGACCAATCTACCAAAGTCCAGCTTAGAGTAAATATTTATTGCATTTTCCAATTTCAAATGGGTTGTTATTTAGAATGCATAAGATACTGTATTTACGATAGCATAGCTGCCTAAGGCCCGATAGAGACACAAAATCTCTTTGTTCCTCAGCCTTCCCGCTCTTTCATTCAAAACCCAACCCCCTTTCTTTGTGTAACCAGCTGTCATATCTGTTCCGTCCGCTTGGGACGTTTTCCTTTATGCCATCATTTGTAATCAATGTATGATCCATTCTGTGTAGATGTAATTCTGTTCTGATTCTGATTCTGAGTATTTAGGTATTTAGTAAATAAATAATTCAACCAAATTTTGTATTGCCGATTCAACTTGTTCAACTCAATTCAACTTGCCAGGGTTTGTGAAGATAACCAAGAATTTATAGATGAGACTGAATAAAGTGATGATTAAATATTGACTGCTACTGATGTAAAAGATTACTAGGTCTTTAAGAGTTTATTCAGAAGATAACAGCTCTATAAACATTATTTCGTGGTGCCCCGACTTTCTAGTTAATTGCATTTACCTGATTAGCTTAATCAGGTAATATTTATTCAGAGAAATGATTTTATAGAATAGCATGTCATATCACTTAATCCGGCATAGCCAAAGACATGACAGCACTTAACTCTAATTTGCTCCAGGGGTGCAATACTAATATAGTTCACACTATAAAACAACACAGTTTGTGTGACAGTAAAAAAAGTATTATAAAAAATAACATTAAAAAACGCACCACAGTAGGAATGGAATCGGACTGAGACCATCCTTTCTGAAGGAACCACGGAGCGTTGTTTAGTGTGCTCCCGAGTGGAGATATAACCGAACTAAGGAGGAAAATGAGCCAGATTTAGGAAAAACCGGTCCAAACCAATTTGGTGTGAAAGCCCCTAAGAAGGATGACAAACACAGAAACAGAGCAAAGCAAATTCACACCAATAAAGCAGTGAAAATATGTAATGCCAGAAGGTGATGGTAGAATCAGCCCAGCAGAGCGTTCACCCCCCCTCGTTCTGCTGGAGAAACTGATCATGTTCTGAGAGAACGGTCTACACAGTCCATTCAACTGGAGCGGATTGAATTAGTAGGAGCAGAGAAGGCAGTCTCCCTCACAGCAAGGAGGCTGCTTGGCCTGGGATCAACAGTGACTTCAACACACAGAAATAGATTTGTATTCCAAGTTGGTGAGAAAAGATGTAGTACTGGATGTGTGTCTGTAATGAATGTGTACACACCATCTTCCCTAGCTAGCCCCGCCTCGCCAGCCCACCAGCTGGACCAGCCCCAGAGTGAAACAGCAGCCTCCCCAGCTCACCTCTGCTCTGAGGCAGAGCAATTCTTTGATCTCCCAGCCACCTGGCTCTCTCCTGTTAGGAGTCCACTCCTCCACTCCTCTCTGTAAACCGAGATCAAGGAGCATGGTTTAGCTGGAGAACCACTAGATGCAACAGCTAGAGAGAAAGAGAGAGCCTGAGCCTATAACAGCGGTATCACTATGAAAGCACGGGTCAGAACTTCATTTCCCTTTGAAGTCTGTGCAAAGTTGTACCTCCCTATTGCTTTCCGTTACATTTCATCACCCTAAAACTCCATGGAAACAATATGATTTCTTACAATACCAGGTTGTCCTATTGAGGTGAAATGCATCTTTTTCAAGGAAACAACATAGTGTGCTTCATAGAATTCTGGGCAAATAGAGGGGATTGAGTGTCAAATATGTAGGCCTAATATGTATAAAAGTCAGTCAGATGTTGGCTACAGCCCCAGTGTGTTGGCAGTGTCATTAAACGACGTGGCAAAGAATTACATTTACTCATACTGCTGTAGTCTCCGTGGCATCGTCCTCATGGCGTGTAGGTGGTAACAGCCATAGTGAACCAAGTAAGACAGAGATAGTGAACATGACCTGGGCTTAACGACACTTTAATGGGGAACTGATGGGGACTGTTGGAGACAAACCTCAGTGGATTCAGTCTGTGTTTCTATGGAGTCCACCTCAGAGTGAGAATGGACTCAATGAGCCATGAGAAACACACTAATTGCAGTTTCTACTTCATATGGTCTGAGTGTGAAAACAGTCATTATTACACAGTGTTGCCTTCTCTTCAGCACGGGGCTGACTGGGACCTCTGCTGTACACCTTATGACGAGATGCAACTATGGCGTAACATCTACCATGATGGTGGACAGGATGAGCAGGTTAGGACATGTATTGACAGTTAGTAGCGAAGTGTAGATTAATGAGGAGTAATCATAGATGGTATGTGTTTGCACCAGCATTTTGTGAATCACCACACAGTGTGACTCATTCTGAAGCACAGCTTTGTTTATTTACAGTTAGTAGTTGCTTGAAGCAAGCTGGTAGTCTTTTATTAAAAACTAAAGAACAGCCTGAAAAAAACATGCCCCAGCAATGGGTGGTTCCTCTTGACATTTCTACCTTAATTCAGTGCTAGGCCATTAATAATATAGGAGACATTTTGAGGCCAAGGCTGGTGCACTGAATTAAAGGAGTAAGCGTTTCTCTCTTTTCAGTGGCTTTAATGCCTACACTGACAAAGATTGCATTTGGTTTAAAGAAACTGTGTTACCGCGAGTCGGAACTCTCTGAGGAAGAATCCTCCAGATAGCTGAGCATCAGTGAAAGCAGTTGGAGCTCATAACAAGATGAAAACCCAGAGGTTATTGTCAGCGCATTTGTTTTCTGTTAAACATACTTTCTTGCCCCCGTCAGTTTACCTACTGCAACCGCTTTTGAAGGTAACTACTGCAGGGACAATCTTACAACCAGTTGTGTAAAGTACTTAAGTAAAAATACTTCACAGTACTATTTAAGTACTCTCGTTTTTGGGGGGAATCTGTACTTTACTTTACTGTTTATGTGTTTGACAACTTTAACTTCTACTTCACCACATTCCTAAAGACAATAATGTACTTTCTACTCCAAACATTTTCCCTGACACCCAAAAGTATTCGTTACATGATAAATGTCCTTAGCAGGACAGGAAAATGGTCCAATTCATTGCACTTATCAAGAGAACATCCCTGGTCATCCCTACTGCCTCTGATCTGGCAGACTCACTAAACACACATGCTTCTTTTGTAAATTATATCTGAGTGTTGGAGTGTACCCCTGGCTATCCATACATTTTAAAAACAAGACAATGGTGCCGTCTGCTTTCCTTGAAATAAAGAATTTGAAATGATTTATACTTTTACTTTTGATACTTAAGTATATTTCAGCAATTACATTTACTTTTACTTTTAGAACCAAATACTTTTAGACTTTTACTCAAGTAGTATTTTACTGGGTGACTTTCACTTTTACTTGAGTAACTTTCTATTAAGGTATCTATACTTTTACTCAAGTATGACAATTGGGTACTTTTTCCACCACTGCTTTCAACACACTCCAGCTTTCAAATAAGGTGAACATTGAGAAATTAGGCTTAGAGAAATGACTTTATATTGCATATTGAGATGTACTTTTGTCTTCCAAACGATTCTATAGCTACCGTCTACACAGTAGTTGCGAATGTAGACACACCATAACTGCTGTAACTCAAAGAGACAGTGCACAACATTTTATTAAGAAAGGGGTATCAACTGGACCCCAATCACATGAACTACATACAGTGGTCAGTGTTTGTTGAACAGGTAAAAGGTCATGTTTTAGGGGGAAACAGAATAGAGAAAGAGAAAAGTTTTACAGCAAGGGAAGGGATAATCCCTGTCTCTGTGTGAGGATAGCAGGTGAAGAACTCCACCAGGTTAGTTTGTGTGTGTGTGTGTGTGTGTGTGTGTGTGTGTGTGTGTGTGTGTGTGTGTGTGTGTGTGTGTGTGTGTGTGTGTGTGTGTGTGTGTGTGTGTGTGTGTGTGTGTGTGTGTGTGTGTGTGTGTGTTGGACAACAGCACAGCACTTTACTGTAGGATGCTTAACAACATGGAGCAGGATCAGAGGTCAAGCCACGGTTAATGCTGCTCCAAATTGCCTTTCCTTATAGATTTTCTCTTATCAAGGCTAGAGAGAGAGGTGAGGAGGTCATGTAATGGAGGCAGAGGAGGGAAGAGATGAGGAGGTAATGTAATGGAGGCAGAGGAGAGAGGGATGAGGAGGTCATGTAATGGAGGCAGAGGAGAGAGAGGTGAGGAGGTTATGTAATGGAGGCAGAGAAGAGAGAGGTGAATGGAGGCAGAGAAGAGAGAGGTTATGTAATGGAGGCAGAGAAGAGAGAGGTGAGGAGGTTATGTAATGGAGGCAGAGAGAGAGAGGTGAGGAGGTTATGTAATGGAGGTTAGGTTATGTAATGGAGGCAGAGAAGAGAGAGGTGAGGAGGTTATGTAATGGAGGCAGAGAAGAGAGAGTGAGGAGGTTATGTAATGGAGGTGTAATGGAGGCAGAGAAGAGAGAGGTGAGAGGTTATGTAATGGAGGCAGAGAAGAGAGGAGGTGAGGAGGTTATGTAATGGAGGCAGAGAAGAGAGAGGGAGGCAGAGAAGAGAGAGTTGAGGAGGTTATGTAATGGAGGCAGAGAAGAGAGAGGTGAGGAGGTTATGTAATGGAGGCAGAGAAGAGAGAGGTGAGGAGGTTATGTAATGGAGGCAGAGAAGAGAGAGTTGAGGAGGTTATGTAATGGAGGCAGAGAAGAGAGAGGTGAGGAGGTTATGTAATGGAGGCAGAGAAGAGAGAGGTGAGGAGGTTATGTAATGGAGGCAGAGAAGAGAGAGATGAGGAGGTTATGTAATGGAGGCAGAGAAGAGAGAGATGAGGAGGTTATGTAATGGAGGCAGAGAAGAGAGAGATGAGGAGGTTATGTAATGGAGGCAGAGAAGAGAGAGTTATGAGGAGGTTTATGTAATGGAGGCAGAGAAGGAGGCAGAGAAGAGAGATGAGGAGGTTATGTAATGGAGGCAGAGAAGAGAGAGATGAGAGGTTATGTAATGGAGGAGGTTATGTAATGGAGGCAGAGAAGAGAGAGGTTATGTAGGAGGCAGGATGTAATGGAGGCAGAGAAGAGAGAGATGAGGAGGTTATGTAATGGAGGCAGAGAAGAGAGAGGAGGTTATGAGGAGGTTTATGTAATGGAGGCAGAGAAGAGAGAGGTGAGGAGGTTATGTAATGGAGGCAGAGAAGAGAGGTGAGGAGGTTATGAGGAGGTTATGTAATGGAGGCAGAGAAGAGAGAGGTAATGGAGGCAGAGAAGAGAGGTGTAATGGAGGTTATGTAATGGAGGCAGAGAAGAGAGAGGTGAGGAGGTTATGTAATGGAGGCAGAGAAGAGAGAGGTGAGGAGGTTATGTAATGGAGGCAGAGAAGAGAGAGGTGAGGAGGTTATGTAATGGAGGCAGAGAAGAGAGAGGTGAGGAGGTTATGTAATGGAGGCAGAGAAGAGAGAGAGGTGAGGGCAGGTTATGTAATGGAGGCAGAGAAGAGAGAGAGAGGAGGGAGGCAGAGAAGAGAGAGAGGTGAGGAGGTTATGTAATGGAGGCAGAGAAGAGAGAGGTGAGGAGGTTATGTAATGGAGGCAGAGAAGAGAGAGGTGAGAGAGGAGGCAGAGAAGAGAGAGAGTGAGAGGAGGTTATGTAATGGAGGCAGAGAAGAGAGGAGGCAGAGAAGAGAGAGGTGATGTAATGGAGGCAGAGAAGAGAGAGGTGAGGAGGTTATGTAATGGAGGCAGAGAAGAGAGAGGTGAGGAGGTTATGTTATGTAATGGAGGCAGAGAAGAGAGAGGTGAGGAGGTTAGTAATGGAGGCAGAGGTTTATGTAATGGAGGCAGAGAAGAGAGAGGTAGGAGGTTATGTAATGGAGGCAGAGAAGAGAGAGGAGGGAGGTTATGTAATGGAGGCAGAGAAGAGAGTTGAGGAGGTTATGTAATGGAGGCAGAGAAGAGAGAGGAGGTTATGTAATGGAGGCAGAGAAGAGAGAGATTTATGAGGAGGTTGGAGGCAGAGTGAGGAGGTTATGTAATGGAGGCAGAGAAGAGAGAGAGAGGAGGAGGTTAGGTTATGTAATGGAGGCAGAGAAGAGAGAGATGAGGAGGTTATGTAATGGAGGCAGAGAGAGAGAGGTTATGAGAGAAGAGAGAGTGAGGTTATGTAATGGAGGCAGAGAAGAGAGAGTGAGGAGGTTATGTAATGGAGGCAGAGAAGAGAGGAGGTTATGTAATGGAGGCAGAGAAGAGAGAGGTTTATGTAGGAGGTTATGTAATGGAGGCAGAGAAGAGAGAGGTGAGGAGGTTATGTAGGAGGCAGGTTATGTAATGGAGGCAGAGAAGAGAGAGGTGAGGAGGTTATGTAATGGAGGCAGAGAAGAGAGAGTTGAGGAGGTTATGTAATGGAGGCAGAGAAGAGAGAGGTGAGGAGGTTATGTAATGGAGGCAGGGAAGAGAGAGGTGAGGAGGTTATGTAATGGAGGCAGAGAAGAGAAGGGGCAGAGAGGACCAGCTGCTATACATGAAAAGAAAAGGAGGTAAAAGGGATGGAGGGGAAAGGATGGCTCGCTATGCTTACTTTTTAAATCAATACAATTACCAACAGACCTTATACTGTTCAAATAGGTATGCCTCAGACATACAGATTCTAATTTAAATTCCAGACTAATGTACACTGATGTACACTAATGCCGCATATCGATGATGTTTAATAGTCCAGAAATATTATGTTTTCAGCAATTCCACATCCCATAATAAGTCCTAAACATTCATCCAGTACAGTACATAAACAGTGCATTCGTCATTTGTGTTCACAGTAGTTCCAACAGCAGAGTGACTGTTAATTAACTGTGGGTAATTGAGCTGAAGGCCAGGCTGTGTTGTTGCTGAGGGCCACTGGTCCACCACTGTACTCCCTGGACAGCTTTCAGTGCGCCCAGTTAAACACAGATGAGTGACATATTGCAAATTAAAGCAAATCAATGAAAACAATATACCACTATCAATGTAATCTGCCAGCTCCCAGAGTGGGTTGGAGGGAGGTCAAAAGCAAAGGCTGTTTTGGAATTCTAAACACTTGTCTGTGTGTGTGTGTGTGTGTGTGTGTGTGTGTGTGTGTGTGTGTGTGTGTGTGTGTGTGTGTGTGTGTGCGTGTGTGTGTGTGTGTGTGTGTGTGTGTGTGTGTGTGTGCATGCATGCATGCGTGCGTGCCTGCCTGTGTGTGCCTGCCTGCTTGCGTGCGTGCGTGCCTGCGTGCGTGCGTTCGTGTGTCACAGTCCTCCATCAGCACTACCAGCAATGGAACCAAGGACAATTACATAGATGGAATGAAGCAATTCCTGACTGGAACTCTTCTCCTTCAAACACCACATTCCACTCTCTCTTTCTCTCTTATTCATTTTCTATTCACCCCCTGTCCTTTCTTCCTTACAGAGGGCTCCTGCAACAGGGAGATTGCTATAGCCCTTCACTCATGAATGAAAACGTGCCTTTTTCAAAGGACTGATGCACAGATTTCCTGCATGAAAGCACAAGACTTTCTAAGTGTTACTCATGGTAGAGATCCTGCCTTTTTTGATCAGGTCCTACCTATTAGCAGCTACCGTCTTGTGGATGCGGTGCACATTATATTTTGTCACAACACATTTTGTCTCAACTCTTTCCATACAACAAACATAAAGCAAGACTGTTATTAATTCCACACAAAATTAAATAAGGCTGAAGGACTAGACACAGAGTCCCTTAGCAGCAACACATTTAATTGGCACATCCTTCCTTTTCACAGGGCTGTTGATCTGGTACTGCTACTGCCTCTATATAGTTACATTCTAGTTTTTTTAATGTTAGTTACTATAAAAAAATATATAATAATCTTTAAAACTGCATTGTTGGAAAAGGTTCGTAAGCAAGCATTTCACTGTAAGGTTTACACCAGTTGTACTCGGCGCATGTGATAAATATAATTTGATTTGATTTGTCCTTAGAGTAATAGCATCCTTGTTTCATTCTCTCCATGGCATGAGGGTGCCTGTCAGTCATTTCAAAGGTGTTTCTATCCCTCTGTACAATAGTATCCGCCCACAGTGTTTTAACTGTACCCGGCTGTGTTGTCATGGGGACTAAAGTCAAAGCAATACGATTTGGCAATTCACCCTGTCATACAAGGTCATACGATGTTGTAAGTTTGACAATCAGATTGCCTTTTAATCACAGGGTGGACGATGGGGGCCACCATCACCACAAAACAAATGAAACACTGACAGCTGAAGCTGCATCTTCTATCGGGAAATGACTGTGCACTAGAATAACATTTCAAGCACAGATTTCAAGTATCTCAATCTAAAAGTTCTGGTCAGCCCACTTCTATGAGCTACGGGAGTAAAAATGCATTCACTTGCTAAACCCTAGCCTCCGCACAATGAATGCAGTGGACCCATTCAAGATCGATAGCCATGGCCTTCACAAAAGAGGACCGATCTCTCCAGCGCTCTCCATCTTTTCCACTCGAGAACCCTTTAAATCAGAGTACAGAGGGCCCTCGTACACACCTCCAATCTTTTATGACAGAGGTTAGGGCCAGTTTCAGCACGGTCAACTGACTGCGGTGGCAGTAGATTGCATTGCGGCAGCCATGGTGGCTCTGTGACTCTGTGGAGCCGGCTGGGGATTGAGGACGACACGTTGTTTAATGGAGGTTCCACCGGGGGCAGGGTTGCAGAGCTGCAGGGCCACAGTGAGCAGCTGGTCAATTTCCCTGGGAGACGCACAGTTCAGACCCTGAGTTTCCAGAGGAGATCCCTCATTTAGTTGTGTTTTCAAACTGTATATTCTAATGGATCTAACAATTATGTATTCTAACATTTATTTGTCCTTCATCAGGGGTGGCAAGCTTCACTGGTCCTCAAGACCCAGAGCACTGCTAGTTTATGGCTTTGCCTTTTAACCACAAATTGATTTGTGTATTTTAGTTCAGATATTATCTCAAATGGAAGGTTGTGTGCTTTGACAGTTATATACCCCAATAGCAACTTATGTACCTTGAACTGGCTTGTCACGTCAAAGGAAATGTTTCTCCCAGTTTGATGGTGACTGAGCTGGAGGAAATATAGCACTTCTTCTGGGTGAGCAGTTCTCTGAAATACAGGTTTCACAGAGACATCCAGAAGTCTGAGGTCAACAGGGGCACAGCAATGTGTCCCCTGGTAAGTAATCAATATCTCAGACAGCATAGTGTATGTCAATAGCTGTCTCCTATGGGATAGATGTGTATAGTCAGCGAGGAAAGGAACCAGGCTACAGAGAGATCCATGAAAATCCCTGAAGAGCTTCAGATTGAAGATTTAAGAGAAACACTATTGCTGAGGGGGTTGGATAAACCACCAAACAGGCAACCTTATGTTCAATTATAGTACTAGATTAATTGTATCCCTCAAAGTACTACTTTCAGGAAAGGGAAATATCTCTAAAACAGAGATTCCCTGTATTTTATTCAGGTTTCGGAGAGACCAATAGAGACAGGATGTTTGACCATGGCAGAAAGACACAAAGACCCATGTCCAAATAACCATGTACAGTCCCACAGGCCTGCCTGCTTTCTACAAATATTAAGCAAATTACCCTAACCAATCAGTATTCAGGATTAGACCCACCTGTTGTATAATTCTAAATAAATAAGTGTTTGGGGAACGGATTGAACTAAATGCTTTTCATTTGCCTTTCTCCTCCATCCATGCCCAGGTGGTGCAGAGAAAATGGAGGATTGATTGAAAAGGCTGCTTGAGTGTCTTTATGTTGAGAGAAGACAGCTGGTAATTTTCAACATTGGAATAGAGCTCGATGCTCTGTGGATGAATGTAGGTGGTTGTCACTGTAGTAGGGTCTCTCTCTCTCTCTGTAGTAGGGTCTCTCTCTCTCTCTCTGTAGTAGGGTCTCTCTCTCTCTCTCTCTGTAGTAGGGTCTCTCTCTCTCTCTCCCTCTCTCTCTCTCTCTCTCTCTCTCTCTCTCTCTCTCTCTCTCTCTCTCTCTCTGTAGTAGGGTCTCTCTCTCTCTCTCTGTAGTAGAGTCTCTCTCTCTCTCTCTGTAGTAGGGTCTCTCTCTCTCTCTCTGTAGTAGGGTCTCTCTCTCTCTCTCTCTCTCTGTAGTAGGGTCTCTCTCTCTCTCTCTCTCTGTAGTAGAGTCTCTCTCTCTCTCTCTGTAGTAGGGTCTCTCTCTCTCTCTCTCTCTCTCTGTAGTAGGGTCTCTCTCTCTCTCTCTGTAGTAGGGTCTCTCTCTCTCTCTCTCTCTCTCTGTAGTAGGGTCTCTCTCTCTCTCTCTCTCTCTCTCTCTCTGTAGTAGGGTCTCTCTCTCTCTCTCTGTAGTAGAGTCTCTCTCTCTCTCTCTCTGTAGTAGGGTCTCTCTCTCTCTCTCTCTCTGTAGTAGGGTCTCTCTCTCTCTCTCTCTCTGTAGTAGGGTCTCTCTCTCTCTCTCCTCTCTCTCTCTCTCTCTCTCTCTCTCTCTCTCTCTCTCTCTCTCTCTCTGTAGTAGGGTCTCTCTCTCTCTCTCTGTAGTAGAGTCTCTCTCTCTCTCTCTCTGTAGTAGGGTCTCTCTCTCTCTCTCTGTAGTAGAGTCTCTCTCTCTCTCTCTCTCTCTCTGTAGTAGGGTCTCTCTCTCTCTCTCTGTAGTAGAGTCTCTCTCTCTCTCTCTCTCTCTGTAGTAGGGTCTCTCTCTCTCTCTCTGTAGTAGAGTCTCTCTCTCTCTCTCTGTAGTAGGGTCTCTCTCTCTCTCTGTAGTAGGGTCTCTCTCTCTCTCTCTGTAGTAGAGTCTCTCTCTCTCTCTCTCTCTGTAGTAGGGTCTCTCTCTCTCTCTGTAGTAGGGTCTCTCTCTCTCTCTCTGTAGTAGGGTCTCTCTCTCTCTCTCTGTAGTAGGGTCTCTCTCTCTCTCTCTGTAGTAGAGTCTCTCTCTCTCTCTCTCTCTGTAGTAGGGTCTCTCTCTCTCTCTCTGTAGTAGAGTCTCTCTCTCTCTCTCTCTCTGTAGTAGAGTCTCTCTCTCTCTCTCTCTCTCTCTCTCTCTCTCTCTCTCGGTGCATGCTGGGAGTTTTTGGAGTTTGAGTGTTTGGTGTGGAAAGCTCTATCCTAACTAACTTTCTTGATTCTTTTCTTTACATGTTATTTTCTATGGTGGAGGGTTAATGCAATATTTGTTTTTAGCGGTATCCAAAGTTTTTTTTTCAAAGTTAGGGTGGAAGAGGACAGAGTAACTTTCCTGGGGGTTGGAAGGTGTAGTGTGCGCAATGGCTTCTCAGCCTAGCGCGGAGGAGACGCTGTCGATACAGCATGGATTCAGGTGTGTTCCTGAGAACGGAGTTAAGGTGGAGGAGGTTCTGCTCGCGGTCGGTGAACAGGTAGGAGCTGAGTTTATACATTCTGCTTCTAGAATGAACAAAGCTGTGGTTGTGTTCATGAAAAGGGCTAATTTGGTCGGTAGGCTAATTGCTAGCGGAATATTTGTAAGGGATGTGTTGGTGTCAATTTCACCTCTCTCTACCCCTTCAACAAGAGTTGTAGTGGCAAATTTGCCTCCGTTTATTACGGATGATCAAATTAGGAAAGAGCTGAGTCGTTTTGGTAAGTTTGCTAGCGGTTTCCGTGTACTGTCAGCAGGTTTTCAGGCAGATGCCGTTAAGCACGTTGTTTCGTTCAGGAGGCAAGTGTTTATGTTTCTGAACAATAATGAGCAACAGCTAAATGTGCATTTTAAAGTGAGGCATGGGGAGGGGCTCTATGCAGGTTTTGCCAGCACAGATAGTCTACGGTGTTTTGAATGTGGGGATTTGGGGCACAAGAGTTTTGCGTGTCCACATAAAGGCCATAGACAAGGTGAGGGTGTAAGCGCAAGTGGGGGAAATCGAGGTCAAAATGCAGGGGGTAAGGAGATGCAGACAGCAGAGGCTGGGCCTAGTCAGTCTAGAGATGGTGGTGTAGATGAGGCTGGGCCTAGTCAGGCTAGAGATGGTAGGGTAGTGGAGGCTGGGTCTAGTCAGGCTAGAGATGGTGGAGAAGCAGAGGCTGGGTCTAGTCAGGTTAGAGATGGTGGGGTAGCTGAGGCTGGGCCTAGACATGCTATGGAGGGTGGTGCAGATGATGCTGGGCTGAGTCATGCTATGGAGGGTGGTGTAGCTGAGGCTGGCCCTAGTCATGCTATGGAGGGTGGTGTATCTGAGGCTGGCCCTAGTCATGCTATGGAGGGTGGTGTAGCTGAGGCTGGCCCTAGTCATGCTATGGAGGGTGGTGCAGATGATACTGCGTCTAGTCAGGTTATTCTAGTGGATGAGGAGAGTATAGTGGGGAAGTGTAAGAGATTAGGGGGAGGAGGAGGGTGTCAAGAGGAAAAGGAAAAAGGGTGTGGACAAAGGCACCATGGAAATGTTGCCTGTTGCTGTGGGTGAGGCCCTAACCAGAGAGAAAGGGCAGGTGGTCAGGGTGGGAGATAGAGAAGAGGAGGAAAGTGAGTCTGAGGAAGAGGATGAGGAGTTATTTTTTTCAGACTCCTCTTCAATTGGCCCGGAGCTGACAGCCAGTCAAACAGAGGGGTCTAAGTACACGTTGAGAGACTTGACAAGGTTCTTGAATGAGACTAAGGGGAAAAAAGTTAATCTTGAGGCTTTTTTTCCTGATCCTAGAAAGTTTGTAAGATCAGTACAACATGCTATGACAAATGAGGGGCATGGTGTCCTCTCACCCAGGAAACGGTTTAGGTTGAGGAAGTGGGTCACAACAGTGCGTAAAGGTTTACCTTCAGACACGTTTTAAATGTTTAATTTCTTACTGACACTGGGGCTTTTTGAGCTTTGCTATTGGTCTATTTCTCTGCTGGCTTTTCTCCCACTTCTTATGGAGACTCTTCGGGTAGGCTCGCTTAATATAAATGGCGCCAGAGATGCGGGAAAGAGGAGTGTGTTGGGTGAATATGTAAAACAAAAAAAAGTACAGGTGTTGTTTCTGCAGGAGACGCATAGTGATGTGGTGAATGAAGTTGATTGGGGGCTCTGGTGGAAAGGGGCAAGTGTGTTGAGCCATGGGACAAATCTTAGTGCAGGGGTGGCAGTCCTTTTTGCACCGGGACTGGCTGTAAAAATTTGCTCCTCAAAGGAGGTGTGTAGGGGTAGGTTGCTTGTTGTTAAAGCAGAAATTAACAACATGTGTTTTGTCTTTATAAATGTGTATGCGCCTAACACAGGGAGAGAAAGAGGGGTTCTATTTGGGAGTCTTAGACAGGAACTCTCACAAGTAGCGCCTGAGGAGACGCTGGTGATCGGAGGTGACTGGAACTGTACAATGGATTTTACAAAAGACAGAAATGGGGAAGAGCCTCATTCAGTGTCAGTGGGTGTGTTAAGGGATATCTTTAATCAGTTTGACCTAGTGGATGTTTGGAGAACAAAACATCCAAACACAAGACAGTATACGTGGGTGAAGGTTTTTGGGGCTAGGGTGAGTGCAGCTCGACTTGATCGTTTTTACATGTCCAGGAATCAGAGCAATAGGCTGCTGGGTGCTACCATTCTCCCAGTGGGGTTTTCGGATCACCACATAACCATGGCTCGGCTGTCTATTTCACCAGGGCCCCGGCAGGCATCTTATTGGAAGTTTAATGTAAAGCTCTTACAAGATGCCACTTTTTGCTCAGGTTTCCAGACTTTTTGGGAAAGATGGGGGCAGCGAAGAGAGGAGTATGAGTCTCTGAGTCAATGGTGGGATGTGGGGAAAGTGCAAATTCGGCTTTTCTGTCAACAGTACACAGCTCTCTCATCCTCAGAGGCAAGGAGAGTATTGGGGGAACTAGAGCGGTGTATTAGTGAGATGGAGGTAGAGATGGTGGGGCAAGGCAATGTAGGCCTCCAGGCTAACTTAGCCGAATACGTAGGGACCTGGGCAGTTTTTTCCAGGTTAAAGCAAAGGGAGCACTTGTAAGAGCTAGGTTCTCCATGCTCAAGGAGATGGATGCTCCCAGCTCCTTCTTCTTTGGTTTGGAAAGACAGAGCAGTGAAGCCAAGGGTATGCATTGTCTACGGCTGTCTGATGGGCGGGTGACCTCTGTGGTGGGGGAGATGCGGGAGCGGACTGTGGAGTTTTATACTGAATTGTATAGGGCAGAAATGTGTGATCCTATGTGTGCTCAGGTCTTGTTCGCAGGACTCCCTAAGCTCTCTCGGGCACAGAGGGATGAAATGGACATTCCTCTGTTGTCACATGAACTGGCAGAGGCAGTAACCCAGATGTCCCCCGGTCGTGCACCCGGGGTCGATGGACTTCCAGTGGAATTTTACAAAAAATTCTGGGGAACAATTGGACAGGATTTCTTTTGCGTGTTGCGTGAATGCGTCGGGGTAGGAGAGTTGCCGATGAGCTGCCGTCGGGCGGCTCTGACTCTCCTGCCCAAAAAAGGGGACTTGTGTGAACTTAAGAATTGGAGGCCTGTGGCATTACTCTGTGCGGACTACAAGATTTTTGCCAAGGTCCTCTCTAACAGACTGAAGTCCCACCTGGACTCTATAATACACAAGGACCAGACATATTGTGTACCGGGACGCTCAATCACGGACAACTTGTTCTTGATTAGGGACATGTTGGACTTGTCGAGAGGTTCTAATGTGAACTTTGGACTGGTCTCTTTAGATCAAGAGAAGGCTTTTGATAGAGTGGATCATGAGTATCTGTTTAATGTGATGTCTGTGTTTGGGTTTGGGAAGAGTTTTGTGACCTGTGTGAAGCTGTTGTATGCTGGGGCGTCATGTATGGTTAAGGTGGGAGGGGGCTCAGTAGGCCAGTCTGGGTGAGACGGGGCATTAGACAAGGATGCCCTATCTGGGCAGCTGTACACACTAGCCATTGAGCCTTTTTTAGGACTGCTACGCAGGAGACTGCGGGGAGTGTGCTGGACAGGCATGGATGTGGTGACAGGAATAGCAGTCTCAGCATATGCAGATGATGTTTCTGTGATGGTCAGGGATGGGCAAGATATGCAGGAACTAGAGACCAGTCTGAAGGTGTACGAGGGAGCTTCATCAGCTAAGGTAAACTGGGGAAAGAGCAAAGCTCTGTTATGTGGGGCATGGGGGATAGGGCTCCTCCTCTGCTTCCAGGGGTTTGCAGTGGGGTTGTGAAGGGCTTAAAGTGTTGGGGGTGTACCTGGGCTCGGAGAGGTGGGTCAGCAAGAACTGGGAGGGGCTGTCACAGGCAGTGGTGTCAAGACTGGCCAGGTGGAGGTGGCTCCTGTCCCAAGTGTCATATAGAGGGAGGGTGCTGATAATCAACAACCTGGTGGCATCTTCCTTGTGGCATAAACTGGCTGTCCTCAACCCCCCGCCGGTCTGCTTGCAGACCTGCAACGCAAGCTGGTGGACTTCTTTTGGTCGGGACATCACTGGCTGAAGGCAGCAGTTTTGTACATGACCGTCCACGAAGGAGGACAGGGCCTGGTGGAACTGGAGAGCAGGATGGCTGCTTTCCGACTAAAGGCGGTGCAGAGACTGCTGTACCACACTGATGTTGGCTGGAGAGAACCAGCATGCGCGCTGCTGAGGAGAGCTGGCGGATTAGGGTTGGACCGGCAGCTGTTCCTCATGAAGCTGGAGAGGCTGAGTACAGCAGGTCTCTCAGAGTTTTACTCTGCGGTGCTGAGGGCCTGGCAGCTGCTAAGGCCCACACGAGAAGGGGGTGTGGAGCCTGGGCAGTGGGTGTGGGAGGAGCCTATCTTCCACAACCCAGCCATCCCTTTGAGATCGGTTCAGTCGGCCACCCTGCAGAGGCAACTGATGGCAGGGGGTTTACAAAGGCTGGGTGACCTGAGACTGCTGGGAGAGG
This sequence comes from Oncorhynchus tshawytscha, assembly GCF_018296145.1. Classification (NCBI taxonomy): domain Eukaryota; kingdom Metazoa; phylum Chordata; class Actinopteri; order Salmoniformes; family Salmonidae; genus Oncorhynchus; species Oncorhynchus tshawytscha. The sequence goes on from NC_056442.1 coordinate 40,713,244, forward strand.
AGGGGTGGAAAACCCCGGAGGTCTTGGCACAACAAACAGGAATAACGTCTCTTAGGCTGCTGGAGAGATTCCTGGAGGAGGTCCAGGAGGCACTGTCTGAGCCGGTAAGGGGGGTGTTTGAGAGGCCAAAGGGAGAGGGGCCACCAATGTTCCCGCCACTGCAGGTGACTGCAGAGACTGGAGACTGGCAAGGGGGTCTGGAGGACTTGTTAGATTTTAACACTCCGAGCCTGGGGGAGTTTGAGGGGGTGGGAGGTAAAGCCCTCTACAACCTCTGCGTTAAGGTTAGGAGCATTAGAAGCCTAACAGGAGTGAAGGCTCATCAGTGGCAGGGGGTATGTGGGGCGGAGAGTATGGTGGGTTTTAGATGGAGGGTGCTCTACAAACCCCCAGTACCAAAGAGGTCAGGGGACCTCCAGTGGAGGGTTCTTCATGGAGCCCTGGCCACTAACAGCTGGTTGGCACGGGTTGATCCGGGAATTGGGCAGGGGTGTCCCTTCTGTCAAATGAAAGAAACTGTAATTCATGTGTTTTCTGTGTGCACCAGGTTAATGCCATTAATGTCTCTGTTGGAATGTCTGTGTGACAGGTTGGGGGTGGTTTTTGCTGTTGGGATGTTTATAATGGGATACAGGTATTCGAGTAAGGAGAAAGAAAAATGTGTTTTGTTGAATTTTCTGTTTGCTCAGGCAAAGTTAGCTATTTGGCTAACAAGGAGGAACAGGGTCAAAGGTGGGGGATAACAGACCCTTTACTACTGTTTAATGGGATGGTCTCTGCGCGCCTTAGGGTTGAGTTTGAGTTCTATAAAATGATCAAATGTGTGGAGATGTTTGAGGAGATATGGTGTGTTGGGGGGGCTGTCTGTATTGCTGGGGAAGATGTTTTGGATATACGGTTGTAGGAGAGGGTTTTTATTTTTTTATTTTAGGAGTGGGGGGGTGAGTTTTAAATGAATTGAGAATGTCTCAATAAAGAAAGACCAAAAGTCAAAAAGTCTCTCTCTGTAGTAGAGTCTCTCTCTCTCTCTCTCTGTAGTAGGGTCTCTCTCTCTCTCTCTGTAGTAGGGTCTCTCTCTCTCTCTCTCTCTCTCTCTCTCTCTCTCTCTCTCTCTCTCTCTCTCTCTCTCTCTCTCTCTCCCTCTCTCCCTCTCTCCCTCTCTCTCTCTCTCTCTCTCTCTCTCTCTCTCTCTCTCTCTCTCTCTCTCTCTCTCTCTGTAGTAGGGTCTCTCTCTCTCTCTCTCTCTCTCTCCCTCTCTCTCTGCGTGTGGCTCATTCACATCCTCTAACCACTCAAGACATAACATTTTCCCTGCAGAGTTAATGTGTCCTGCATACTGGGTAAATAACCTCTTTTCATTGACTTTCAGAAATGTCCTATGAAAAAAAACTTGTTTGAAATGCAACTATTATTGATGTGGAATGCAGCAGTCTTCCCAACATAACTAGCAGTGCCAGCTTTTGTGTCAACATCGAAAAGGAAGATTAAAATGAATCAACTTTAGCCATTGAAATATTATTCACATGATCTAAATTAGGTAAGCTATGCTCAATGAACAGGCTAAAAGTCCAGCCTCAGGTGTCTCTATGAATCCCTCTGTGTAAAACCCCACTATTCTGTATACAACCTGAACTGAAAGTGTATGTTGTAAGATTAACACCTAAACCCTGAGCTGCAGCATTTGTCTTACTTATGCATCTCCATTCTTGGGGCCTTCAGTGGCCATCTGTTTACCTCTCTGTGCCGAGCTAGAGCCAGCCTGACAGCAAGGTAAATAACGACGATGCTGATTCCTTCCGATGGGATCCGCCGCCATTTCCAAGGATTTGCATTATTCATCTTTATTACCGTAGAGACTAGGGCTCCAAGGATATCTGACACGAGTGCTTCATATGGTCAGTTCATGACAGACAGAATGTTCTGCTCCACAGGCATGGGAGAAGGGACATTTAGTCTCCCTTTCTACTCATATAATTGCCAATGCCAACCTTGATAAGCCCAGAGTGATTCCTCCTAAAATAATATCCTTCAAAAGGTTCAGGGCCAACATTCACTCACAACCTCTGTGTTATGTTCCCTAAATCAGTTTTGAAGAATCAAATTCACAGGCGCAAAGCATCCATTTAAACGTACCATGTCTTACACTTTACCATTTACAACCATGTACAATAAAAAACCTGTTTTAGAACTGTGATGTACATATTTGAAAACAGAAGGGGGGGGGGGGGCTCTATAGTATTCATATGGCAACATCTCCCCACAGCAGCTTGCATGACAGTATCTGCTTTCATATCATCCTCAAGGAGAGCATGATGGGTTGGCTAACTGTTAATAAGCAAAAGCTGTGAAACAGCATGACTACAAAGTATGTACATATGTGGCAATGAACAGAGGGCTACTGAGAATAACCCCAACAGAACTACTAGAACGTTACACAAACTGTTCCATATCATAGCTTGAGTCTGTCAGAGCTGAATACGTCCCCACTACGAAGGGCATGAACAGAGCTGGCTAATAACGCTCACTAGAAAATGCTAATTCAGAAAGAGAGAGAATGGAGAGGGAGGAAGGTCTCTTGTTATCTAGTAACAGCTTTAACTAACACTCTTTTTGCCTTTCAGCCTATTGCTAGTAACAATGTGACGTCCTTGACGTCAGCCATGGACGTCTGAGTTGTACTCCGAGCAGGAGCAAGAGTCCCGTAGGACTGCCTTAAAGTATATAGAGTGAAGTGAGGAAAATCCACAGCAACACATGAATCACATCTTTATGGGGACTGAGAGACTTTATGGTGAAAGCCAAGTGTGAGATGGGTGTGATGGTGGGAAGAAACAATTACAGTACAAGTGGTATAGGGCCCATATTCCACCAAATGGATTCAGGACAGTCAGTCTTGTGGTTGTCATCATGGTAAATAAAAAAGTTGACCAACTAAGAACAAACAAACAGCACTGTCACCCCTATCTACTTGACCCCTCCTGCATAAAACACGAAGGTCCAAAACATGTCTAATGAGAAGAAACAAAGTGTGTTGTTTACTTTCAGATGAGTTAAGCAAGTGTTGACCTGCTGCCTGTGGAAGTGTTGATCTGCTGCCTGTGGAAGTGTTGACCTGCTGCCTGTGGAAGTGTTGACCTGCTGCCTGTGGAAGTGTTGACCTGCTGCCTGTGGAAGTGTTGATCTGCTGCCTGTGGAAGTGTTGATCTGCTGCCTGTGGAAGTGTTGACCTGCTGCCTGTGGAAGTGTTGACCTGCTGCCTGTGGAAGTGTTGACCTCCTGCCTGTGGAAGTGTTGATCTGCTGCCTGTGGAAGTGTTGATCTGCTGCCTGTGGAAGTGTTGACCTGCTGCCTGTGGAAGTGTTGACCTGCTGCCTGTGGAAGTGTTGATCTGCTGCCTGTGGAAGTGTTGATCTGCTGCCTGTGGAAGTGTTGATCTGCTGCCTGTGGAAGTGTTGACCTGCTGCCTGTGGAAGTGTTGACCTGCTGCCTGTGGAAGTGTTGATCTGCTGCTTGTGGAAGTGTTGATCTGCTGCCTGTGGAAGTGTTGACCTGCTGCCTGTGGAAGTGTTGACCTGCTGCCTGTGGAAGTGTTGATCTGCCTGCTGCTGTGGAAGTGTTGACCTGCTGCCTGTGGAAGTGTTGATCTGCTGCCTGTGGAAGTGTTGACCTGCTGCCTGTGGAAGTGTTGATCTGCTGCCTGTGGAAGTGTTGACCTGCTGCCTGTGGAAGTGTTGATCTGCTGCCTGTGGAAGTGTTGACCTGCTGCCTGTGGAAGTGTTGACCTGCTGCCTGTGGAAGTGTTGATCTGCTGCCTGTGGAAGTGTTGACCTGCTTCCTGTGAAAGTTCTTACCTGCTGCCTGAGCACACGACCACAGCTGGTTTCCTCCAGGTCTGGTCTGGTCTGATCCTGGTTCGCCCGTCTAGATGAAGAGCCCTCCAGACACGACCTGGCAGTGTGAACCAAACGTGGGGGAAAGAAAGAGAGCTGTCCAAGGGCCTAATGGTTCCAGAGAGGCCCTCAGCTCTGCATGTATACCACACGCCAGCCCCAATTAGCCAGGTGTACACAGTTTCACAATCCATGAGAGGAGAGGAGAGGAGAGGATGGGTTGGTACTGATTCCCTGCACTAACGTTTGCTCTCCTCCTCAGTGGTCAGATCGATAGACTGACTGAGCTTCATGGTGAGGACGGATGAGGTAGCGATGGAGGAGGGAATAGAAAAGCAGATGAGGAGTGTGTGAAAAAAGAAACACCAAACTTCATCTTAATAAGAACACATAAGAAAAAAGAAAACTGTCTAGCTCCGGAAACTTTTCTAGTGGATTTCAATTCAAGCATGATGTTATGTCTCTTACTGACTGTGTGCGTCAGGTCATTGGCCCAAGCAACACAATATAAATGGGAGGCAGGATTTATTTACATTATGGAGTAGAGCCAGGCGGAGACAGCCTGGAGAGTAATGCATGGGGACATATGGCCAGAGTGCAGACCAAATTGGCCATTGATTTGTAATGAACGTCCCCAAGCCTCTCAGCAGCCAGCTAGCCGGGAGAGAAACCAAAGGCAGTCATTCACACATGAATAGCGTTAATGTTCTATAGCTCTGCTTTCAGACCAGACCCACGGTACGGAGTGTTCAAGTAGAGAAAGAACTGGAGAGCCACAGGATGGTACTGTGCAGTATGTAACAGAGAGGCAGGACAAGAGAAGAACAGGTTTGTTTCTTGTTTGGAACGATACAAGCCATGCAGAAATAGACTGGAGCATAAATGACGTTTGAAGATGACAGGGGCTGCATTCCCAGTAATGGAGCGTAAACAGGTAGAACTACTCAGATGTTTACTCGGATGTTTACTGCGATGTTAACTTGGGTGTTTACTCGGATGTTGACTCGGATGTTTACTCAGATGTTTGTTCGGATGTTTACTCAGATGTTTACTGTGATGTTTACTGTGATGTTAACTTGGGTGTTTACTCGGATGTTTACTCAGATGTTTACTCAGATGTTTACTCGGATGTTTACTGTGATGTTAACTTGGGTGTTTACTCTGATGTTTACTCGGATGTTTACTCAGATGTTTACTCAGATGTTTATTGTGATGTTTACTGTGATGTTAACTTGGGTGTTTACTCAAATGTTTACTCGAATGTTTACTCGGATGTTTACTCGGATGTTTACTCTGGTGTTAACTTGCGTGTTTACTCTGATGTTAACTTGCGTGTTTACTCTGATGTTTACTCTGATATTTACTCGGATGTTTACTCAGATATTTACACAGATGTTTACTCGGATGTTTACTCTGGTGTTAACTTGCGTGTTTACTCGGATGTTAACTTGCGTGTTTACTCTGATGTTTACTCTGATGTTAACTTGCGTGTTTACTCTGATATTTACTCGGATGTTTACTCAGATGTTTACTCAAATGTTTACTCAGATTTGTGAGTTATATACTATAACTCGAGGACTTTTGTCACAAAGGAGACGTATTGTTCCATTCAGAGATGGAGATATAGTAAACCAGATGAACACAGCCTTCAGGAAACCTGCTTTGACTGACAGCAGCTGGGGTAAACATTTCTCAGGGGCAGTGGCTCGATTCAGAGAGACACGCATGCAGAGGGGAGAAGACGGAGGAGAAGAGAATGACAGCATTCAGTTCCACCGTCATCTCAGTGCCTCGCCGCACCTCCTGGGATGTGTCAAAAGATCTATTCAGACTGAGCCCTCTTCCTTCCTTCCCCGGGAGACGGGATCAGACTGAGCCCTCTCCCTTCCTTCCCCGGGAGATGGGATCAGACTGAGCCCTCTTCCTTCCTTCCCCGGGAGACGGGATAAGACTGAGCCCTCTTCCTTCCTTCCCCGGGAGACGGGAACAGACTGAGTCCTCTTCCTTCCTTCCCCGGGAGACGGGATCAGACTGAGCCCTCTTCCTTCCTTCCCCGGGAGACGGGATCAGACTGAGCCCTCTTCCTTCCTTCCCCGGGAGACGGGATCAGACTGAGCCCTCTCCCTTCCTTCCCGGGAGACTGGATCAGACGGAGCCCTCTCCCTTCCTTCCCCGGGAGACGGGATCAGACTGAGCCCTCTCCCTTCCTTCCCGGGAGACGGGATCAGACTGAGCCCTCTCCCTTCCTTCCCCGGGAGACGGGATCAGACTGAGCCCTCTTCCTTCCTTCCCGGGAGACGGGATCAGACTGAGCCCTCTCCTTCCTTCCCCGGGAGACGGGATCAGACTGAGCCCTCTATCTTCCTTCCCGGGGAGACGGGATCAGACTGAGCCCTCTCCCTTCCTTCCCCGGGAGACGGGATCAGACTGAGCCCTCTTCCTTCCTTCCCCGGGAGACGGGATAAGACTGAGCCCTCTTCCTTCCTTCCCCGGGAGACAGGAACAGACTGAGTCCTCTTCCTTCCTTCCCGGGAGACGGGATCAGACTGAGCCCTCTTCCTTCCTTCCCCGGGAGACGAGATCAGACTGAGCCCTCTTCCTTCCTTCCCCGGGAGACGGGATCAGACTGAGCCCTCTTTCTTCCTTCCCGGGAGACGGGATCAGACTGAGCCCTCTCCCTTCCTTCCCCGGGAGACGGGATCAGACTGAGCCCTCTTCCTTCCTTCCCCGGGAGACGGGATCAGACTGAGCCCTCTCCCTTCCTTCCCCGGGAGACGGGATCAGACTGAGCCCTCTTCCTTCCTTCCCCGGGAGACGGGATCAGACTGAGCCCTCTTCCTTCCTTCCCCGGGAGACGGGATCAGACTGAGCCCTCTTCCTTCCTTCCCCGGGAGACGGGATCAGACTGAGCCCTCTCCCTTCCTTCCCCGGGAGACGGGATCAGACTGAGCCCTCTTCCTTCCCCGGGAGACGGGATCAGACTGAGCCCTCTTCCTTCCCCGGGAGACGGGATCAGACTAGCCCTCTTCCTTCCTTCCCCGGGAAACGGGATCAGACTGAGCCCTCTTCCTTTCTTCCCGGGAGACGGGATCAGACTGAGCCCTCTTCCTTCCTTCCCCGGGAAACGGGATCAGACTGAGCCCTCTTCCTTCCTTCCCGGGAGACAGGAACAGACTGAGTCCTCTTCCTTCCTTCCCCGGGAGACGGGATCAGACTGAGCCCTCTTCCTTCCTTCCCGGGAGACGGGATCAGACTGAGCCCTCTTCCTTCCTTCCCCGGGAGACGGGATCAGACTGAGCCCTCTTCCTTCCTTCCCCGGGAGACGGGATCAGACTGAGCCCTCTCTCCCTTCTTTCCCCCGGGAGACGGGATCAGACTGAGCCCTCTTCCTTCCTTCCCCGGGAGACGGGATCAGACTGAGCCCTCTTCCTTCCTTCCCCGGGAGACGGGATCAGACTGAGCCCTCTTCCTTCCTTCCCCGGGAGACGGGATCAGACTGAGCCCTCTCCCTTCCTTCCCCGGGAGACGGGATCAGACTGAGCCCTCTCCCTTCCTTCCCCGGGAGACGGGATCAGACTGAGCCCTCTCCCTTCCTTCCCCGGGAGACGGGATCAGACTGAGCCCTCTTCCTTCCTTCCCCGGGAGACGGGAACAGACTGAGTCCTCTTCCTTCCTTCCCCGGGAGACGGGATCAGACTGAGCCCTCTTCCTTCCTTCCCCGGGAGACGGGATCAGACTGAGCCCTCTTCCTTCCTTCCCCGGGAGACGGGATCAGACTGAGCCCTCTTCCTTCCTTCCCCCGGGAGACGGGATCAGACTGAGCCCTCTTCCTTCCTTCCCCGGGAGACGGGATCAGACTGAGCCCTCTCCCTTCCTTCCCGGGAGACGGGATCAGACTGAGCCCTCTTCCTTCCCCGGGGAGACGGGATCAGACTGAGCCCTCTTCCTTCCCCGGGAGACGGGATCAGACTGAGCCCTCTTCCTTCCTTCCCCGGGAAACGGGATCAGACTGAGCCCTCTTCCTTTCTTCCCCGGGAGACGGGATCAGACTGAGCCCTCTTCCTTCCTTCCCGGGAGACGGGATCAGACTGAGCCCTCTTCCTTCCTTCCCCGGAGACGGGATCAGACTGAGCCCTCTTCCTTCCTTCCCCGGGAGACGGGATCAGACGGAGCCCTCTTCCTTCCTTCCTTTCCCGGGAGACGGGATCAGACTGAGCCCTCTTTCTTCCTTCCCCTGGAGACGGGATCAGACTGAGCCCTCTTCCTTCCTTCCTTTCCCGGGAGACGGGATCAGACTGAGCCCTCTTTCTTCCTTCCCCTGGAGACGGGATCAGACTGAGCCCTCTTCCTTCCTTCCCCTGGAGACGGGATCAGACTGAGCCCTCTTCCTTCCTTCCCCAGGAAACGGGATCAGACGGAGCCCTCTTCCTTCCTTCCCCGGGAAACGGGATCAGACTGAGCCCTCTTCCTTCCGTCCTTTCCTTGGGAAATGGGATCAGACTGAGCCCTCTTCCTTCCTTCCCCGGGAGACGGGATCAGACTGAGCCCTCTTCCTTCCTTCCCCGGGAGACGGGATCAGACTGAGCCCTCTTCCTTCCACGGGAGACAGGATCAGACTGAGCCCTCTTCCTTCCTTCCCTGGGAGACGGGATCAGACTGAGCCCTCTTTCTTCCTTCCCCGGGAGACGGGATCAGACTGAGCCCTCTTCCTTCCTTCCCCGGGAGACGGAATCAGACTGAGCCCTATTTCTTACTTCCCCGGGAGACGGGATCAGACTGAGCCCTCTTTCTTCCTTCCCCGGGAGACGGGATCAGACAGAGCCCTCTTCCTTCCTTCCCTGGGAGACGGGATCAGACTAAGCCCTATTTCTTCCTTCCCCGGGAGACGGGATCAGACTGAGCCCTCTTCCTTCCTTCCCCGGGAGACGGGATCAGACTGAGCCCTCTTCCTTCCTTCCCCGGGAGACGGGATCAGACTGAGCCCTCTTCCTTCCTTCCCCGGGAGACGGGATCAGACTGAGCCCTCTCCCTTCCTTCCCCGGGAGACGGGATCAGACTGAGCCCTCTTCCTTCCCCGGGAGACGGGATCAGACTGAGCCCTCTTCCTTCCCCGGGAGACGGGATCAGACTGAGCCCTCTTCCTTCCTTCCCCGGGAAACGGGATCAGACTGAGCCCTCTTCCTTTCTTCCCCGGGAGACGGGATCAGACTGAGCCCTCTTCCTTCCTTCCCGGGAGACGGGATCAGACTGAGCCCTCTTCCTTCCTTCCCCGGGAGACGGGATAAGACTGAGCCCTCTTCCTTCCTTCCCCGGGAGACGGGAACAGACTGAGTCCTCTTCCTTCCTTCCCGGGAGACGGGATCAGACTGAGCCCTCTTCCTTCCTTCCCGGGAGACGGGATCAGACTGAGCCCTCTTCCTTCCTTCCCCGGGAGACGGGATCAGACTGAGCCCTCTTCCTTCCTTCCCCGGGAGACGGGATCAGACTGAGCCCTCTCCCTTCCTTCCCCGGGAGACGGGATCAGACTGAGCCCTCTCCCTTCCTTCCCCGGGAGACGGGATCAGACTGAGCCCTCTCCCTTCCTTCCCCGGGAGACGGGATCAGACTGAGCCCTCTTCCTTCCTTCCCCGGGAGACGGGATCAGACTGAGCCCTCTCCCTTCCTTCCCCGGGAGACGGGATCAGACTGAGCCCTCTATCTTCCTTCCCCGGGAGACGGGATCAGACTGAGCCCTCTTCCTTCCTTCCCCGGGAGACGGGATCAGACTGAGCCCTCTTCCTTCCTTCCCGGGAGACGGGATCAGACTGAGCCCTCTTCCTTCCTTCCCCGGGAGACGGGATCAGACTGAGCCCTCTTCCTTCCTTCCCCGGGAGACGGGATCAGACTGAGCCCTCTCCCTTCCTTCCCCGGGAGACGGGATCAGACTGAGCCCTCTTCCTTCCCCGGGAGACGGGATCAGACTGAGCCCTCTTCCTTCCCCGGGAGACGGGATCAGACTGAGCCCTCTTCCTTCCTTCCCCGGGAAACGGGATCAGACTGAGCCCTCTTCCTTTCTTCCCCGGGAGACGGGATCAGACTGAGCCCTCTTCCTTCCTTCCCCGGGAGACGGGATCAGACTGAGCCCTCTTCCTTCCTTCCCGGGAGACGGGATCAGACTGAGCCCTCTTCCTTCCTTCCCCCGGAGACGGGATCAGACGGAGCCCTCTTCCTTCCTTCCTTTCCCGGGAGACGGGATCAGACTGAGCCCTCTTTCTTCCTTCCCCTGGAGACGGGATCAGACTGAGCCCTCTTCCTTCCTTCCTTTCCCGGGAGACGGGATCAGACTGAGCCCTCTTTCTTCCTTCCCTGGAGACGGGATCAGACTGAGCCCTCTTCCTTCCTTCCCCTGGAGACGGGATCAGACTGAGCCCTCTTCCTTCCTTCCCCAGGAAACGGGATCAGACGGAGCCCTCTTCCTTCCTTCCCCGGGAAACGGGATCAGACTGAGCCCTCTTCCTTCCGTCCTTTCCTTGGGAAATGGGATCAGACTGAGCCCTCTTCCTTCCTTCCCCGGGAGACGGGATCAGACTGAGCCCTCTTCCTTCCTTCCCGGGAGACGGGATCAGACTGAGCCCTCTTCCTTCCACGGGAGACAGGATCAGACTGAGCCCTCTTCCTTCCTTCCCTGGGAGACGGGATCAGACTGAGCCCTCTTTCTTCCTTCCCCGGGAGACGGGATCAGACTGAGCCCTCTTCCTTCCTTCCCGGGAGACGGAATCAGACTGAGCCCTATTTCTTACTTCCCGGGAGACGGGATCAGACTGAGCCCTCTTTCTTCCTTCCCGGGAGACGGGATCAGACAGAGCCCTCTTCCTTCCTTCCCTGGGAGACGGGATCAGACTAAGCCCTATTTCTTCCTTCCCCGGGAGACGGGATCAGACTGAGCCCTCTTCCTTCCTTCCCGGGAGACGGGATCAGACTGAGCCCTCTTCCTTCCTTCCCCGGGAGACGGGATCAGACTGAGCCCTCTTCCTTCCTTCCCCGGGAGACGGGATCAGACTGAGCCCTCTCCCTTCCTTCCCCGGGAGACGGGATCAGACTGAGCCCTCTTCCTTCCCCGGGAGACGGGATCAGACTGAGCCCTCTTCCTTCCCCGGGAGACGGGATCAGACTGAGCCCTCTTCCTTCCTTCCCCCGGAAACGGGATCAGACTGAGCCCTCTTCCTTTCTTCCCGGGAGACGGGATCAGACTGAGCCCTCTTCCTTCCTTCCCCGGGAGACGGGATCAGACTGAGCCCTCTTCCTTCCTTCCCGGAGACGGGATAAGACTGAGCCCTCTTCCTTCCTTCCCCGGGAGACGGGAACAGACTGAGTCCTCTTCCTTCCTTCCCCGGGAGACGGGATCAGACTGAGCCCTCTTCCTTCCTTCCCCGGGAGACGGGATCAGACTGAGCCCTCTTCCTTCCTTCCCCGGGAGACGGGATCAGACTGAGCCCTCTTCCTTCCTTCCCCGGGAGACGGGATCAGACTGAGCCCTCTCCCTTCCTTCCCCGGGAGACGGGATCAGACTGAGCCCTCTCCCTTCCTTCCCCGGGAGACGGGATCAGACTGAGCCCTCTCCCTTCCTTCCCCGGGAGACGGGATCAGACTGAGCCCTCTTCCTTCCTTCCCCGGGAGACGGGATCAGACTGAGCCCTCTCCCTTCCTTCCCCGGGAGACGGGATCAGACTGAGCCCTCTATCTTCCTTCCCCGGGAGACGGGATCAGACTGAGCCCTCTCCCTTCCTTCCCCGGGAGACGGGATCAGACTGAACCCTCTTCCTTCCTTCCCCGGGAGACGGGATAAGACTGAGCCCTCTTCCTTCCCGGGAGACAGGAACAGACTGAGTCCTCTTCCTTCCTTCCCGGGAGACGGGATCAGACTGAGCCCTCTTCCTTCCTTCCCGGGAGACGGGATCAGACTGAGCCCTCTTCCTTCCTTCCCCGGGAGACGGGATCAGACTGAGCCCTCTTCCTTCCTTCCCCGGGAGACGGGATCAGACTGAGCCCTCTCCCTTCCTTCCCCGGGGAGACGGGATCAGACTGAGCCCTCTTCCTTCCTTCCCCGGGAGACGGGATCAGACTGAGCCCTCTTCCTTCCTTCCCCGGGAGACGGGATCAGACTGAGCCCTCTTCCTTCCTTCCCGGGAGACGGGATCAGACTGAGCCCTCTCCCTTCCTTCCCCGGGAGACGGGATCAGACTGAGCCCTCTCCCTTCCTTCCCGGGAGACGGGATCAGACTGAGCCCTCCCTTCCTTCCCCGGGAGACGGGATCAGACTGAGCCCTCTTCCTTCCTTCCCCGGGAGACGGGAACAGACTGAGTCCTCTTCCTTCCTTCCCGGGAGACGGGATCAGACTGAGCCCTCTTCCTTCCTTCCCCGGAGACGGGATCAGACTGAGCCCTCTTCCTTCCTTCCCCGGGAGACGGGATCAGACTGAGCCCTCTTCCTTCCCGGGAGACGGGATCAGACTGAGCCCTCTTCCTTCCTTCCCGGGAAACGGGATCAGACTGAGCCCTCTTCCTTTCTTCCCCGGGAGACGGGATCAGACTGAGCCCTCTTCCTTCCTTCCCGGGAGACGGGATCAGACTGAGCCCTCTTCCTTCCTTCCCCGGGAGACGGGATCAGACTGAGCCCTTTTCCTTCCTTCCCCGGGAGACGGGATCAGACGGAGCCCTCTTTCTTCCTTCCCCTGGAGACGGGATCAGACTGAGCCCTCTTCCTTCCTTCCTTTCCCGGGAGACGGGATCAGACTGAGCCCTCTTTCTTCCTTCCCCTGGAGACGGGATCAGACAGAGCCCTCTAACTTCCTTCCTTTCCCGGGAGACGGGATCAGACTGAGCCCTCTTCCTTCCTTCCTTTCCCGGGAGACGGGATCAGACTGAGCCCTCTTTCTTCCTTCCCCTGGAGACGGGATCAGACTGAGCCCTCTAACTTCCTTCCCCGGGAGACAGGATCAGACTGAGCCCTCTTCCTTCCTTCCCCTGGAGACGGGATCAGACTGAGCCCTCTTCCTTCCTTCCCCAGGAAACGGGATCAGACGGAGCCCTCTTCCTTCCTTCCCCGGGAAACGGGATCAGACTGAGCCCTCTTCCTTCCGTCCTTTCCTTGGGAAATGGGATCAGACTGAGCCCTCTTCCTTCCTTCCCCGGGAGACGGGATCAGACTGAGCCCTCTTCCTTCCTTCCCGGGAGACGGGATCAGACTGGCCCAGACTGAGCCCTTCCCTTCCACGGGAGACGGGATCAGACTGAGCCCTCTTCCTTCCTTCCCTGGGAGACGGGATCAGACTGAGCCCTCTTTCTTCCTTCCCGGGAGACGGGATCAGACTGAGCCCTCTTCCTTCCTTCCCCCCGGGAGACGGAATCAGACTGAGCCCTATTTCTTACTTCCCCGGGAGACGGGATCAGACTGAGCCCTCTTTCTTCCTTCCCCGGGAGACGGGATCAGACAGAGCCCTCTTCCTTCCTTCCCTGGGAGACGGGATCAGACTAAGCCCTATTTCTTCCTTCCCGGGAGACGGGATCAGACTGAGCCCTCTTTCTTCCTTCCCCGGGAGACGGGATCAGACTGAGCCCTCTTCCTTCCTTCCCCGGGAGACGAGATCAGACTGAGCCCTCTTCCTTCCTTCCCCGGGAGACGGGAACCAACAGCTGCTTTACAATAACACTCATTTCCAATTGAGTGTGTCAAAAGGGAAACTCTGAAACAATTTGAAGGGTATTCATGGTCTGAATAGACTCTGATGGCACAAGGAGGAGCTCACTGGGACAGGTTAATCACCGGTAATAGAAAAGCATGTGATGAACATTTTAAATCCTCCCAAATGATATAATCTTCATCAAATCTTGAAGTATCTATGGTGTTTAATTAAAGGAGATGTCCCCTCTTTCCAGCTTTTTCCCCCAACATGCCGTGAAGTAATGCTGATTGCGTCAGATCACTGACACACAGAGCAAATTGCTTTTTCTCTGCTGCGGGGACAAGGAGAGAGGAACGAGGAGAGAGAGAGAGAGAGAGAGAGAGAGAGAGAGAGAGAGAGAGAGAGAGAGAGAGAGAGAGAGAGAGAGAGGATGGAAGGAAGGAAGGAAGGAAGCTGGGTGGAAGTTCAGCCTGTTTAGCCTATATTCAATATCCTTGTTTTCTGTCACGCCCCTGATCTGTTTCACCTGTCCCTGTGATTGTCTCCACCCCCTCCAGGTGTCATTTATTTTCCCTAGTGTATTTATCCCTGTGTTTCCTGTCTCTCTGTGCCAGTTCATCTGGTATGTTTAGTCACGTCAACCAGAGTGTTTTTCCCTGTACTCCTTTTCTATTCTCTTTTGCTAGTCCTCCCGGTTTTGACCACTGCCTGACTGCCTGATTACTTTCCCACCTGCCTGATCATCCTGCCTGCCCTGATCTTGAATCTGCCTGCCCTTCAGTACCTATTGGACACTGAACTGGCTTTGACCTTTAACCTGTACACGGCCATTCTCTTGCCTACCACTTTCTGGATTAATAAACATTGTAAGACTCCAACCATCTGCCTCCTTTGTCTGCATCTGGGACTCGCCTTGTGCCTGGATCATTTTCATAAAAGGTCTGTCATCTTCACTACAATATCTACACCTGCTACAGCGTGTCAAGGAACGTGACATCCTCTCGGACGATGAGAAATACTCTTTCTAGAACATCACCTCTCATCACAACCTCCAAGATCTATATTCGTACTCTTTTATATAACATGAATGGCAGTCAAATGTTACTCTTAAAGACAAGCTTAGAAGATGGTTGTATGCATTTTTAATAGCCAGTAATTAGGGGGGAGCTAAAAAAGCTGAGCAGAGCTCGATTATGATTTCTCCTTGCAAGCGTGTGTGTGTGTGTGTGTGTTTGCATGCATACACACACACACACACACACACACACACACACACACACACACACACACACACACACACACACACAGAGAGAGAGAGATGCAGTGTTTGCGTGCTATAGGGAGAAAAACAACCGCTACAATTAGAAGAAAGTAGTGATAGTGGCATATTCAGGTCAAGCTCAGAGCTCCAACATGGAAAGCTTAACTTAATAAAACATAAAAGACAGCAAAAATGAGGCCTTCATAATTGGACTCTGTGTGCCAAGCCTCAGACATCACACATGGCTTTAGATTGATGACACTTGTTCTAATATTGCAATACAGAGTGATTGATGACAACTTCAAATCTGGAAAATGTAACATCTCTCAAACGGATTCT
Organism: Oncorhynchus tshawytscha; assembly: GCF_018296145.1. NCBI lineage: Eukaryota > Metazoa > Chordata > Actinopteri > Salmoniformes > Salmonidae > Oncorhynchus > Oncorhynchus tshawytscha. Next base: position 40,728,396 of record NC_056442.1, read on the forward strand.
TCTTGCTTTTACACACACACACGCACACACACACACACACACACACACACACACACACACACACACACACACACACACACACACACACACACACACACACACACACACACACACACACACACACACACACACACACACACACACACACACACACACACACACACACACACACACACAAAAGCTTGTTCTCAAACCTACCCTTCAGCACACGTATGGTTGTCTGGGGTAATTGATAATTGAAAATGAAAAGCTGTGCTCTGCGCCCACACAGACACCAACGGGGAATATGGGCGGGTGCTTTTGTTCAATTCACTACATCACATGAACATTTTTCTGTGTCCAGATCTACTCGATTCAATAATTTAAAACAGGAGGATCCATTTCTGTGTACATGCATGTGTGTTTCCATGTGTGTGTGTGTGTGTGTGGACTCCAAGGGTGTGCATGTGTGTGTGTGTGTGTGTGTGTGCATGTGTTTGATGTTGTTCTAGCTGTAGGCAGTCTTTCCTGCACCAGCCATTTGTCTCAGCTCTCTCTCTCTCTCTCTCCCCTCAGCTAGCAGTACTAATCTCCTATCAGACCTGTGTCAGTAGATGACAGAGGTGGCAGTGCAGGGAGTCCCCTACAGACCACCACCCCTCCAGACCCCCAGCCCTCCAGACCTCCACACCACCAGCCCTCCAGACCTCCACACCACCAGCCCTCCAGACCACCAGCCCACCAGACCCCCAGACCACCAGCCCTCCAGACCACCAGCTCTCCAGCCCTCCAGATCCCCAGCCCTTCAGCCCTCCAAACCTCCAAACCCCCAGCCCCCAGTCCCCCGGCTCTCCACACCGCCAGACCACCAGCCCTCCAGACCCCCAGCCCCCAGCTCTCCAGTCCCCCGGCTCTCCACACCGCCAGACCACCAGCCCTCCAGACCCCCAGACCCCCAGCCCTCCAGTCCCCCGGCTCTCCACACCGCCAGAGCACCAGCCCTCCAGACCCCCAGCCCTCCAGCCCTCTAGCTCAGCTCAGCACTAGGCTAGGTTTTTTTATCAGGGCATCAATATGGAGAAAACAGACACAGAGCCGCACCCCAAAGCTCACAGACATTACTTGGTACATCTATTTCATCATGCTCATCTAGTGTGGATGTTGACGGGAGAACAATAACAAAAACAGCTGATATTGTCAATAATTTTGCTGCTTTTTACTTTGCCATAATGCTCCCCAGATTTCAGCTCCACTGAAATACAGATTTAATTGGTCACTGGAAAAGGGGACTTCTGCAAATGTATGGAAGCATGCTAAACTGTGTCCAATCCTGAAAGACAGCAAAGAACCCATTACTCCTGCCAATAGGCGACCAATCAGTCTGCTCCCTTCTCTCAGTAAGATATTGGAGGGTATTGTGAGTAGACAAATATAGGAGTAGATGGAAAAGAATGGTCTGATTACAGCCAATCAGTATGCTTATCGCAACAACCATTCCACTACCACTGCATTGGTTGATATGACTGACCAGTACCTCAATGCTATGAATAATGGAAGGTTTGTGGGTGTACTATTTTTTTATTTTAGTGCAGCATTTGATTTAGTGGACCATAAAATAATTTTGACAAGATTATTGCATTATGTTAAGGAACAGCATTGAATTGGGTACAGTCATATCTAACTGACAGGAAACAGTCCACTTATATCAATGGGTCATTTTGTTCCCCTTTTAAACTGTGGAATACCGCAGGGCAGCTGCCTTGGACATTTTCTTTACTTAATATATACCAACAA